>NW_027498061.1:0-136157 GCF_021521415.1 Bidens hawaiensis
CGTACAATTATTTTTGTCAAAAACCATTAACCATTTTACCCAACTCCAACACTCAAAAATCATATAACCAGCAAGCAATTCGTTTAAACTATTTAACTAAACACGTTAAATGGGATAACGGGTTGTAATCAAGTTGTAAATGGGTTGGAGGTTTGTAATAATGGGTTAGACATGTCGTTAAAGGGGTTGATGAGTCACATGTCTTCTTTAAGGGTTTAAACATGTCAGCTCAACCAACATGACATGGTTCAAGTTGGGAAGGCTAGCTATTTTGAGATCTCTACCAAGCTTCTAGTCGAGCAACTTCAATTCAGTGTTCATAGTTCATAAATTTTTGCTGGTAAAAGATAAACTTCGATAACATTCGATTTAGCATGTTGAAAGTAGAAAAATAACTTGCATTAACCCATGGCGGAATACACTCTAATACATCTAAAGAAATCCAAACAATAAGGGTAAATATCGACACTATTTTTCATTTAGTGTTGGACTATTCTTTCTATCCTATCAACGTTAGTTCTAGATCAACTCAACACTTATTCGGAATTTTCTTTGCATTATTGTTTCAAATTCCAGCCTAACTTTTGGAAATATGTTCTAATCTTTGAAAAGTTTGTGGGCAGTCATTTCCCTATTTCCCTATATATACCCATCCAACTAAAACATCTTCAAACCACACTTAGAAGTGTACTCAACATACATACAAGCATGACTTGTGTCAAAAGCCTTCTAACTCAAATCACTCTTCTTTCCATTTGTTGCTTCACTTTCACTCAAGGAGCGAACTTCGATGTCATAAACCAATGCCAATACACTGTTTGGGCAGCTGCCTCGCCTGGTGGCGGTAAACGGCTTGAAAGTGGTCAATCTTGGCAAGTTACAGTTGCACCTGGGACACCTAAAGCTCGTATTTGGGGAAGAACCGGTTGCACCTTTGATGCTAGTGGAAGAGGGAAGTGTGACACCGGAGATTGCAATGGAATGCTTGAATGCCAAGGTTATGGGGCACCACCCAACACTTTAGCTGAATTCGCGCTTAATCAAGATAGCGGTAATGACTTTGTTGACATATCTGTTATTGATGGATTTAATGTCCCTATGGAGTTTAGCCCGGTTGGTGCATCGTGCAAGACAATGAGGTGTGCTCGTGATCTAAATGCCGAGTGCCCTGAGCAACTACGAACAAAAGGAGGATGCAACAATCCTTGCACGGTTTTCAAAACTGTTGAGTATTGTTGCACCATTGAGCGCGGTAGTTGTGGACCAACTGAGTTCTCTAAGTTCTTTAAAGACAGGTGTCCGGATGCTTATAGTTACCCTCAAGACGACCCGACCAGTCTATTTACTTGCCCCGGTGGTACTAACTACAAAGTTGTGTTCTGTCCGGCATGAACACTTTACATATGAATTATGGCCTAAAAATATGTGGAGTTTTAAACTAGTAATGTTAAAATAAGGGGAGTTTCACCTCATAGAGTGTGGCTACTAAACAGAATAAGGAGAGATATCTTCGACCTTTATTTGGTTCTCTTGTTACCAAAAATTATAGAATATGAAATAAATATGTGATTGTCCTAGTTTGCATTTAGACTCCCACTTTGGACTGTTATTAAAAATATGTTATCTTATTAGTGTGACAACGGATAAAAGTTGGTATTATTAGTATATTTTTATTACTTAAAAACTATAAATATGGATACGTAACTTTTCCAAGTATATGTCCTAACAAACTTCGAATTCCCTTTTTCTGTTTTCTTTTCAAGAGCTACTTTGACAAATAAAAAAAAAGGTAAAGAAAATATCATTTTACTAGGTTTTATCCCCCGTATTACGGGGGTTATTTTACATTTTCAATTTTTAATATTTTTGTTTTGGATTATAAATTTCTATATTTTAAAAAGTTAATAATATACTTAGACCATATTTGGGATTCCTTACTTGCACCTCCTTTTGACTAATATAAGTTGTTTTTGATAAGTTACTCCCTTCAAACTTATCAAAACCTCATTTTTTCTTCTTTAAAAACTTAAAAAGGTCACATTACCCAACACCTTTTTAACTTATAAAATTTAATTAAGTTACAAGAAGGAAAAATAAGGAATCCCAAACATCCCATTAGGGTTTGATGATGAAAGGGTTTCATAAATAAATAATATACTATAACATGTTTAAAAACTATATGGATTTGGTGACCCATGACCCGCTTATTTTTTTACTATAAAATTGTTTTTTAATTATAAATAATATATTTTTTTAAAAAAATCAGATATTAATTTTTAATATATCCCTATTTTATAGGATTTTCACATCAAATATTTGGTAAGATGAATTTTTAATTCAATGAGATGTTATAACCCATTTAAGAGCTATCTGGGTTTGGTGAGACTCATACCCATGAATTCAGGTCAAATGCATAAGAAGCCTTCATTACAAATAAAGCAATCTGGTGGCTTGAGAGAATTTAGGGAGCAACCAGAGAGCTTTTAAATGTTTTCGTTTATATATATTATAGATTTGGAGTGCAATTTATCACTTTCTTATAGCGTAAAAATATCCATCAATTTTGGTATTCTTGTTATTTATTTATGAGTAAAGTGTCACTTTTGTCCGTCACGCAAATTTATTATTAAAAACTATTTCTTTTTTGTACTGGACCCTTGGGATTTCTGAATCTTGCCATTTTTGTTCATTTCACTAACCCCGTTAATAATTTAACGCTAAGTCAAGGGTATTTCATTCCTTCAATCAATTTGGTTGAAATGGCAATTGTGATCAAACCTCAATAGCGATTTTATAAGATAAATATTTCATATTTAACTATCTCAATAAATTTTATTAATAATAATTGATAAAATGTCTATTTTACTCACGTTTTTTCTAAAACTATAAAATTGCTTATTTAGACATTTTTAACTAGAACAATTGGTGTAATTTTCATTTATCCTAGCTAATTGCATTGTAACATTGTAAGTTATTTATTTATTTATTATTTGTTTTGTTTTTTTTTTTTTTTTTTGGGGGGGGGGGGGGTTCTGGCTGTTGCTATAGCTTCCTTGTTTATATACAAAAGTTATCATTCAAAAAAGCTAATTAACTATGAGCATGTCGACACTATGTCGGAGTTGTTTCAAGTCCTGAATTTCGTTTCAAATTAGTCACCGATGCACAAGAAGTTGATTCAAGCATTTTTCAAACTATAGTATGGTTCCGACAACTTTTAACAACAAAATACCAAACCGGTGGAAGAAATTAAGGTGACTTCACTCATTTGGATTAGCAATATTGTTGCAAGGCTAGACTCACTAGATTGGACATAATGATTTAATTTTATTTTTCCTGATTGTTGATCAAGCATTCGGTTTTGTACCATATTTTCTCTAGCACCTTGTTAGTCATATATATAAAAAACGGGTGTTGTTAAACATACCTTCCTTCATACTATTTTTATTAATTGCACTTCGTCCTTGAACTTTTTAAATTAATTACTATTTTCCTTTAACATTTGTTTTTACTTATTAGTCTCTCTAGCATTTTTTATTCTATCAAATAAAAATATTAAGTTTTTTATTTCTTTATTTATTTTTTGTCTTTTATTAATAATAATATTATATGTTTACTATTATCAATATTGGTACTGGTATTAATATTATTAGTAGTACACACAGTCACACACATATATATAATATTTAATAAATCATTTTAATACATACCCATGACCTTAAACAACCTTCTCTCTTAAACAACCTTCTCTCTTACAAATATGATGTGTGTTTAAATTCTTACAAATATACAATATAAATGCATGTGAAATTTTGCAATTAAAAAAATCATTTTAATACACACAAAACTAAAAAAAACTTTTAATAAATTAACAAACTAATTAAAAAATTAAAATTAATAATATAAAATATAAAAATAACGAAAAGCAAAAATAAAGGCTTAATAGTATTTTATTTGATATTTTGAAAGATTTATAAAATTAAAAAAAAAATATTAAAAGGACTGATATGTTAATAAAAAATGTTAAAGTAAATAAAAGTTCAGCAAAGGAGAGCATCCTAATTCACTTAAAGTTAATATATTTTTCTAAGATTAAAAAAATAATTGACTCGTTTTTAAGCGTATTTAAGGGGTAACATCGTGAGTGCTCTATGGAATGTTGAACAAGCCTTTAAAGTCAAGTTGAGCAATAAATTTGTCATCCATAATTTCAAAAGAAATTGTCAAAATAAGTATTTATAAAAACAAAGTTCGTTTTAGGTACCATTTGCAAAACATTCTAAAAATAGGTATTATAAACTAGTCGTGACGAATAGTTTATAGAAACCAATCCGAACTTGTCACGTGCCCTTAAACTAACCGTAACAAGCACGTTAACTAATCAATTACTCGTCACGACTAAATAAGTTTCATGCCTCGTAATCAACACTCACGAGTAATTCATAAGTCCTTTAGTCGCAACGAGTAGATTATAAGGTTAAACTAGTCGCGACGAGTAGATTATAAGGTTAACCTAGTCGTGACGAGTTGACTACTAATAAACTACTCGTGTAGGGAATGTAAACCGAGTAAATTAGTCGTCGCGACTAAAGGACTTTTAAGTAACTCGTGGGCGTTGATTACGAGGCATGAAACTTATTTATTCGTGATGAGTAAATGATTAGTGAACGTGCTCGTTACGGTTAGTTTAAGGACACGTGGCAATTTTTAATTGGTTTTACAAACTACTCGTCACGACTAGTTTATAATACCTATTTTCTTGATTTTTTTGCAAATGATACCTAAAACTAGAAATTTGTTTACATAAATACTTATTTTGACAATTTTCTCTAATTTCAATGTCATTTTGGACATTTAAGATAGGTTAAGCTTATTTTTAAAATTTTATTATTCTTTAAAACAAAATAATACCGTACGTAAGATTTTGATTTGTTTTAGTTATTATTAAAACGGCTAACTACGCGTTCTTTAAACATATTCTTAAATCAACAACTTTTCGTTTGTTTACCACATAACTTGAACCCTTATCACATTGGACGGGACACAGTTTTCCAGCACCTTTGATCTATATTAGTAATTATGTACTCATTAGATGGTGAGAAAAACAGTTAGCTTACACATAAAAAAAGACGGGTTTGACGGGGTTCTAGTGGATATCTAAGGAATTTCATATTTCATAAAAGAATCTATTGGTCAAAATGGAAGTTTTGAGAATTTTCACTTAATTTTTTTAAGTTCATGTTGCACTATTGTATTTGTATCTATCTTCTCATAATTAATTCGGAATTTTCATTTGCAACATTGTGGAAGATGATATCATCATCTTTGGAAATTTAATTGAAGATTATGCCTACATCTTTGGAAATTTGTTTAGGCCGCTGTCTCACCTGGTAAACGTCAGCCGCTTAAACGTGGTCAGTCACAGTTGTACCTGAAAAGGGTGGGGCACATATTTGGGGTAGGACCGATTGCACCTTTGATGCTAATGTAAAGGGAGATGTGTAACCGATGATTGCAATGGGATGCTCGAATGTCCAGGTTATGGGGAGGCATCAAACACTTTAGCCGAATTTGCTCTTAATCAAGATCAAAATAATGCTTTATTGACATATCTGTAACCGAAGGATTTAACATCCCTATAGAGTTTAGCCCGATTGGTGCTTCGTGCAAGACATTGAGGTGTGTTGGCAATAATCTAGTTGGCCGATGAACTACGAACACGAGGAGGATGCAACAATGCTTGCCTAGTTTTCAAAAGTGTTGAGTTTTGTTGCCCCCTTGAGCACGGAAGCCGTGGGCCAACTAAGTATTATAAATTCTTTAAAAGTGTGTCCTGATGCATATAATTACCCTCAAGACGACCAGACTAGTGTATTTACTTGCCCTGGTGGTACTAACTACAAAGTCATGTTCTGTCCGTGAACTCGATCTTTCAAATTACATGATGAAATAATAAGAGCTTCACCTCATAAAGTGTGGCTTCTCGGGTCTTGTCAACAAAATAATTAAGAAGACTTGTATGCAAATTCAACCTTTATTTGGTTCTCGTTTGTGTTACCAAAAATTCTAGAATATGTAAAATAATATGCGTGTATGTGATTGCCCTGGTTTGCAGTATTTAGGCTCCCACTTTGTGAGCGCGCATATGTTGTGTTATCAACATATGCGCCGCCTATGTTATGCGACACATATGTTATACACTACTTAACATATGCGGTGGGTATGTTTTTGTATACATAGAGTTTGTTTGTGTCATTGTATTGTAACTTTCGATTCTGGAACAACAAAATTCTCTCTTTTCTTCATTTTTATTTTCTTTTCGTGTTATCGTTTTATATGATTACATGGTATCCGAGCAAGGTTATTAAGACCTGCTCTTCGTTTTAACCAGGATTTTCAATCTTTTCTTTGATTTTTCTTTCCTCATCAGCTGTTTTCTCTTTTTTCTTGATCTTTTGATCATCCTTTTCATCTTGTTCCTTTATTTCAGCTGGTAGTTCTTGTTTCTTCCATTAAAATCTTCTTTTCTTGTCTCTTTCTTCCATTTTCAGAGTTTTAACCGTCAAAACTCCATCAAAATCTCTCAAAATGTTCCTTTCTTGTCTCTGAACCTTGCCTCAAGGTTTCAGATCTTTTCTCTATCTTTTTTCCTTCTTTTTCTCTCTTTTTTCTCTCTCATTGCACTTATACGCCGCATAAGTCTCACTTTACTTATACGGCGCGTATCTTGCGCAGAGCATAAGTTATTTTCTTACTTATACGCCACATATCCTATGCGGCGCATAAGTCTTCTTGGTTCAATCGCATAAGTCTTTTCTTGTTTTTTCTTCAAACGTTTTAGTTCTTTTTCCTGTGTTTTCCTAAATGGAAGCCCCGAACACTTCTTTTGTTCAAAACATGACGATTGATTCTTCAAATCCTCTTTACCTTCATCCGTCTAATCACCCCAGGGGCGGATGTACCATATTAAGAGGGGTAGCGGAGCATTATCGGTAGCATAAAAAATTTTTTTTGTCGGTTTTCGTGTTTCGTTACCCCTGAACAAAAAATAGCGTTACCCCCGTGTATTTTATGCCCATTAGCCCAACTAATTTAATAACAAAAGCCCAAGCCCAAATCAAAAAACCCAAATAATACAATAATAATAAAAAAAAATAAGTAAGCAGATTCCTCCGCTCAGCAACCTCACGACGCACCAGACCAGCCACCGCCACTGCACCACGACCCCTCCACTGCTCCACCTCTAGCCAGCCGCCACCATCCCGCCACCATCTCCGGCCTCTCCAGTCTCCATCTTTCCGATAAGATTTATTGTATTTAGCGATTTAGGGTTATGTTTAAATTGGAATTAATTTGGGATTTAGGGTTTATGTCTAAATTGGAATTGATTAGACATTTAGGGTTATGTTTAAATTTGAATTAATTAGGGAAAATTTTAGTTTTATGTTTAAAATTGGAATTGATATTAGGTTTTGGTTCAAATTTTGTTTAGGGAATTTTGAAGATGAGTAAACAATCTCTTATTAGCAACCTTTTTAAACGTCAAAGAAAAGAAAACGATGGCATCGGTTCCCCACCAAGTTAAAATATTCCAACTTCAAGTTCAAATATAGTTAATGATTTGTAAGAAAATGAAGATTCGGTCCAAGTTCAAATATTTCTTCGGCTCCAAGTCCTTCAATATGTTCAAAAATCAATTTGGATGATCTTCCTTCGGATCCCGCTGATAGACCACAAATTGCTAGTTATCATCCAAATCAAATAGATGACATAAGAAGAGCATATCTTGTTAAAAAGGCTTTTCAACCACAAGGTCATGACTTTAAATGGAAAAAATATTCTAGTGGCCTGAGACGGTTTAGTGTCAAATGGTTTGATACATATGATTGGTAATTGGAGTATAGCATTAAACAAGAAAAAGCATATTGCTTATGTTGTTACTTATTTAATGGAAGTGTTGGTAATCAAGGTGGGAGAGAGGCTTTTGTTAGTGGAGGCTTTTGTAATTGGAGTAAACCGGGTGCCTTAAAGGAACATGTTGGGGAAGTTAATAGTGCTCATAATAAAGCGATGCAAAAATGTGGCAATCTTTTGAACCAAAAGCGATCCTATGAGGCGAATGTCACTAAGCGTAGTAATGAAGAAAAGATTGCAAATTGGTATTGATTATTGGGTTCTGTTCGTAGTTCTAGATTCTTGTTAGAAAATAATTGATCATTTCGTGGTCATAATGAATCTGAAGACTCTTTTTCTAAATGTCTCTTTCTTGCGGCTTTAAAGTTGATTTGTGAGAACAACCCGGATATTGGTAAGTATTGTTTAGGGAATGCAAAAAAGAATAATAAGTTAGCAGCTCCATCAATACAGAAAAAGATTATCGATTGCTTTGCGAAAGAAGTAACCAAAAAGCTTTGTGAAGAAATTAAAGATGATGTGTTTGGGTTGTTAGCCGATGAGTCTAGTGAGGTGTCTCAAAAAGAACAAATGGCCGCAGTTTTGAGATATGTTGATAAACGCGGAGTTGTTAAAGAGAGTTTAATGGAGTTGCTCACGTAAATAATACATCTTCTGCAATTCTTAAAGAAGCCATCGTTTCTTTATTATCAAATAACCAGTTGAGCATTGATTAAGTAAGTAATACGTTTCATACATTTGTTACATAAACTTTAATAAAATATATGGATCTTATAGTTTATAATTTTTTACACAGGTTAGGGGTCAAGGTTATGATGGTGCAAGCAATATCCGAGGAAAGTTTAATGGATTAAAAGCTTTGATTTTAAGAGATAATCCATCAGCACATTACATACATTGCTTTGCTCATCAACTTCAGTTAGTGATTGTGGCTGTTGCAAAAAAAACATACCGGTGTTAAAGAATTTTATGAATCTCTTGGCATGGTTGTTAATACGGTTGGTGCTTCTTGCAAAAGAAAAGATATGATGTTGGAGTTACAAAAAGAGAGAGAGAGTGGAAAACGAAATTCTTCTAGGTGAGATTAAAACAGGAGAAGGATTAAACCAAAAGGGTTCCCTAGTACGAGCCGGAGACACGCGATGGGGTTCTCATCATAGAACAATCACATGTTTGTTAAAATTATTTCGGAAGTTGTTGAGGTACTTAAATTTATTAAATTAGATGGAGAGAACGTGCAACAACGATCCAATGCGAAAGGTATTCTATCATATTTTAGTAAACTTGAATTTGTGTTTTATATACACTTGTTGGAAGAAATTTTAGGCCTCATAAATGCTCTAGCAAAACATATTCAAAAAAAGAGTGAAGATTTGTTAGAAACGTCTAAGTTGATAAGCGGGATAAATCGAGCATTGAATAATCTAAAACAAAACGGATTTGTGAAAAAAACAAGATTAAGATGTTAGATATGGCAGAAAGTTATGGTAAAAAAAGAAACCGAAAGAATGTCATTACTAATCGGCATCATTTTGAGGTTGAAGTTTATAATACGGTTTTGAATATGCAAATTCAAGAACTTGAAAATAGATTTAGTAAGGTCTCAACTAGTTTGTTAGAAAATATGTCGTGTTTAAATCCTTGTGATTCATTTTCTAAGTTTGACATATCTAAGATAGTGGTTTTTTCATAGATGTATCCAAACGATTTTACTAACGAAGAAAGAGTGTGTATTTCGGGTGATCTTACGACCTTTTATTACATTTTAAAGGAAGATGAGAAATTTGCAAATCTGGGTGGAGTGGGTGATCTTGCTCGTGTAATGGTGGAAACCGAAAAACACACAACTTTTCCTTTGGTTTATTGAATATTGAAGCTAGCGTTGGTTTTACCGGTTGCAACTACAACCGTTGAAAGATATTTTTCTAAAATGAAGCGTATCAAGACGGAATGCGCAATTGAATGGGTGATGGGTATTTGAACAATGCTTTAATTTGTGCGGTTGAAAGAGAAAACGTTTGATAAAGTAAATGAAGAAGATGTAATGGCTTGATTTCAAGCGATCAAAAACCGAATAGAGAAAATTTACAGCCCATGTGTTTAAATTTATTTGTTGTCGTTTTTTTTATATTTGTTTCGTTAGCATTGTATGACATATGGAAAAAAAATTTTGAACGCTACCCCTAAGTTTCAACTCTAGATCCGCCACTGGATCACCCTAACATGATTTTGGTTTCAAAATTCTTTGACGGAAGTGGTTTTGGAGCCTGGAAACAAGCAATGACTATTGCTCTTTCAGCTAAGAACGAAGTAGGCTTCATCAATAACACCAACACCATGCCAGCTAATCAACCACATCTTGCCTAATGGCAACGATGCAATGATTTGGTGGTATCTTGGATTCCCAACACTTTTAATCACGATATTCATGATAGTGTTTTGTATGCAAGAGTTTATCAACTACAAAAGAATCTTGGCCAAATCACCCAAGGAAGTAGTGACATTGCTACTTATTTTGCTAAGATAAAGTCGAATCGGGACGAATTGAATGCTATCAACACCATTCCTGCTTGCGCTTGTGGGGCTGTTCATGCCTTTGTTAAAAGAGAAGAGGATCAAAGGCTAATTCAGTTCCTTGTAGGACTGAATCCAAGTTATGATATGATCAATAGCAATATTCTGATGATGCAGCCCCTTCCTTCTATTGATTGTGCTTATAGGACCATAATACAAGATGAAAAGCAGAAAGAAATCCACACCACCACCACTGATTTCATTGCAACCTCTGCACCTATGCATGCAAGCAGTAGAGGACCTGTCGGTGATGAAACGGGAGAAAATAGAAGAACTTTGGTGTGCACTCACTGCAAAAAGAATGGTCCTTCAGTAAACAAGTGCTACAAGTTGAATGGATTTCCAAAAGACTACAAGTTTGCTCTGATATTAAGGTTCACCATCAGAAGTTGATAACACGAAAAAAAATAGAAATGAAGAAGAGAGAATGTTATTGCTCCAGAATCAAAAGTTACAGTACAATGAAACAAACTATAAATATACAAAAACATATGCGCCGCATATGTTAAGAGGGGTATAACAAATGCGCCGCATAACATATGCGTCACATATGTTGATAACACAACATATGCGAGCTCACACACTTTGAGTAAATATATTTGGCTTTTCGAAAAGATGTTATTTTGAGAAAATGTCATGGAATAATATCCAAGTTTTCTCTATTAATTTAGTGTAGCCACGGGTAAAAGTATTTGTTATAACTAAAAAATTGTTACTTAAAAACCTATAAAATAGATATTATTAGCACACCAAAGTATGTATTAAAAATCTTTTAGTGTCATAGGCTAAAGTTAATATGCATGAAAGTCGCACCCCTTACGACTTACAACACATGATGGTTTTGTCAAACCACCTGCCAGGCTGCCATTGCAAAATATTCACCAACGGTTATGAAATATGTAATAAAGGGAAAGCTTAACGTACAAAGCGCATAAAGTCTTATATGTAGGTTGTGTAATTAGTAAATTTTATATGTCATTTATTTATTACATGCCTAATTATTTTACTTTTGGCGCAACTAATGATAACTTTCTACAATTTGTACGTTAAGCGTCGTTTGTGTTTGGATGATTGGATCCTTTACCATGTAACAAATTTGCATCTTTTCAATTTCGGAGGACCTTTATCATTTTCAATTCAAATTAAAAGGAACTAAAGAGCAAATATATCTTTCATATAAATAGTACCTCACTTTGTTCCACATGATAATTGTGAAACAAATTAATTAATATCCATCCGATATTCTCTCCGGCGGGATCAGATTCCGACAACATGCCTGTTGGAAAGCTACAAGTCCTCCTTGTCAATGCTAAAGGCCTCCAAGACACTGATTTTTTTAGTAAGTTCAATGTTTCATATGATCATGATTAATATTATTCATGTTTGTAACAAACAAAACATGCTGTTTAATGTTTTTTAAGTACTGGATCTGATGATTCTGATCTGATCTGTTGTTGTTTGATTCTCTATTCAATTATGATCGATTGCGTTTTTTACATGATTAAAAGTATAAATGTATAATCACTGAAATTACTAGGGATTATTGTTTGATACCATTAAAGTACTTTAATTACTTATAGTTACTTTGATCTTGTTAAAAGATATTTTAAATATTTTTATGTAAAATACTTTTAGTTTTTTTATCGATTGATGTCGCGATTCTGATCCGATCATGTTTAATTTGCTGCTAAAGTTTGATCTATTTTTTTAAGTTGAATTGAGTTTAGAAGGTGTAGCATAGAGAACCGTTGACTTGACAAATAGATCAGAAGGTGATCTTGTAATGATTTATTATAGTTCTCATGATTTTAGTCACCAGATCTATGAAATTTACTTATTTTCTTGATCATTTCTTAAAGGTGATAATGAGTTTTTGTTCATATTTGTACGTATGACATTTTACAGCGAAGATGGACCCATATGTGACAATCATATGTCGAACTCAGGAACAAAAGAGCAATGTTGCATCAGGTTCAATCATTAAATCTTTTTTATTTATTTATTTATTATTATTTTTTTTCGTAATACTGAATATAAAGAGAGTCTAAATAAACAGAAAGTGACCGCCTAATCATGTGTTTGACTTTTAAATAAACGTGTGAATTACTTAAATTAAAGAAGTGCGCAAACCCATAAAAGAATGAAAATACAAATAGCTAAATTGGGGAAATGGGGGAAATCTTTAATTTGAAATCGCGACGATAAATGATCGATTTAGGGTCAAATCGTTAGTCTCGTTGAGACCTTTCTTTCGATAACTTATGGACCATGTAACTTCATACATAGTCCAAGTTATGCAATTGTTTTAGTTGGACCCTTTTCTGCCTCCTTTGTTCTTGTTGAGTTGGTTTAAATTAAAATCTGCTAGCTCCTGAATCAACTCTGTATGATTAACTTAATATATTTTATATATTTTTATTGAGATTACTAATCCACACGCTGAATGGATGCTGACAGGACAAGGATCGTCGCCCGAATGGAACGAGACGTTTGTGTTTTCTTTGACAGGCGATGAAGAACAGGAACTCGTGATCAAGATAAAGGACAGCGACGTTGGTTCCGAAGATGATATTGTGGGCGAGGCCAAGTATCTCAAATTTATTAATTTTTTCAAAAAACTCATATTTTAGTAAATAAAAACAAAGTTCATAACTAAGAAACACTTAACATTGGTTCTACACTTCTACTTACGCATGCAGAATCCCACTTGAGCCATTGTTCTTGGCAAGAAGCATCCCACCAACACCATACAATGTGGTCATAAATGATCAATTTTGTGGGGAGGTTAAAGTTGGCCTTGAATTCATTCCAGACGTAAGTCATTTCAGTAGACTTATCAACACCATATTTCATGTCACGTAACATGTCGGGTTAGATAATAGGTCAAAATAGCTAATTAATTTGCTTGAAAAGATAAAAATTTAAGTTACCCAACTAATGTCTCTTAGCGTTCTTTCTTTAAATTTTGTAACTAACTAGCGTGTCAAATATAATTATTTTTACATGCTAGAGTAATATTTACACATACACTTGTTTGACTTGATAATAGGAGACACATGAACATGGCCATCGCCACGGACACGGGTATGGACATGGACATGGACACCATGAAGAAGAGAGAAGCTATGGAGGATGGAAAGAGTCTTCATACTGAAATGAAGAATAATCTGAGTCATGTTATGAACTATGGGCTTTAGCTTTGGTTTCTTTTCTCTGTCTTTGATTTCTGATATTGTTATCTGAGTACTTTTTCGGAATTGTAATGGATTTCTTTAAACATATGGTGAAATATGGTCGCATATTTTCTTACTGACTAGGTAAAGCGTAAGTCACTCGTAACGACATTTAAAATTTGCATATCATGTTATCATTTAACTACTTAAGTCATTACAAAAGAAGGAACCATCTAATATAGTCTTAAGTGGGTATACAAAAGTTTAGATTTTATTGTTGTTCTTCACATATGATATTCAAAACATTTTATATGACCCGACCTGAGATTTGCAAAACCGATTTTCATCACACCTGAGCTTTACCAACATGGAAATATACATAAAATTAAGTTAGGCTGAGTAAGTACCCTAGATGAAGCGAGAAGCAAAAACACACAAACTGTACAAAACAAGCACTGGCCTATAGTACACCCCGGTCGGCCAAGCCAGTGTCTTCTTTGGGAAAAATTTGGGCATACATAAGAGTATCGTATTATATGCTGGTACATGGATTTTTCTAGATATTATTTTAAACTCCATTTCTACCCTATGGCACATTTCTATATGCATAACTTTGTTGTGAACATAATATAATAGAAAGACATTCTAACGCGTACACATCTATGTGTTATCACCTTTTAAGGTTCTTAGAGAGAAAACAATCGGATTATAACCTTGTGTGGTTCAAAGACCTCAAATAGTGCCTTACTTTGTGAGACTCAAAATCTCAATGGTGCACGTCTACCTTTCGAGACACGTAGTCCTATTATCGTGTTCTGCCTTTCAGTTTGGTTTTCGTTCAACCAAATTCAACCCCCAAATTGATTAACAGAATGACCAAACCTCTTAATCGATTAAAATGTTTACTCGGTTAATCAAATATACCCAAACCATATACCGAATAAGAATTTAGTTCAGTTTTCCTGGTTAGGGTTCTGTTTCTAGTTTAATCAATTTTAAACGGATAATAAACACCCTTATTGGTGTCTAGTTCGTTTCTTGATGTTTCCCATGATTGCAATCGGGACTATGGTTTGGCATCTATGTCTCAACTCTGATGCGTAGTGTTTGCGTAGAGTTTTTACGAATTTACATCAAAAAGTGACATTCAGATTCATATGAATTCTTGTGACGTACGTGGCGTTCAGATTTCGTACTTATTCTTATTATTATAACTAAGAAAGAGGTATTGTAGGAGTTTACCTATATACACTTAACAAAAGCGAATCCAACTTAGTTGAACAATTGCATGCGATTTTTATGTTTTAGTGTAATCCAACTTGGTTGAACAATCGCATGTGATTTTTATGTTTTAGTGTAATCCAACTTAGTTGAACAATCGCATGTGATTTTTAATTTTTATGTTTTAGCGTAGTTACAGTTTATAGTACATCACCCAATCGCGTCAAAATACGCACTACTTAGCCAGCTAAGGATTGATCAATCAATCAAGCATTGCATCATAAATCAAGTTTCATCACTAAGCAATCAAACCAGAAACTAGAAGTGATTATATATGTCCCGTGTTCATAATTGATCTGAACACTCATGCTATGTATTTCATACCTCTTACTTTCATTGCAAGTTATTATAACTTAAGCTGACTCTACTTCAGCGTAATACTAACCAAGTTATTTAGAATCTTATAAATGACGGTCATCAATGAGCTCAAAACACAACTATATGAGTTCACGTCTAATACCAACCGCATTGATACAATGCCCTACCTACCCTGGCTATCTAGGTTATTTAGATTCTTAAAAGACCGACGGTCATCAATGAGCTCAAAACACAGCCATATGAGTTCATGTGTACAAAAATTCGAAATATAAAAGCCAGGGGGGTTTCCCCATCGACGGTAAATACAAGTCACTTATTTTTCACAACACACCGCCATCACGGCAACATTAAAACACCACTACTTAACTTACCTAGCAATTCATAGCCGGGTCCAATACGACGATAATGATACCAATAATAATAAAGTCGAATAACCTCACTAATCACTGCAAACCCAACCGAACATCACACCTTAATTCGCCTTGGTTGGAGTCGCCTCCTTCACCTCACCATTTTCTTCCTGAAAGTCACCCAATATCGGCTGACCGTTAAACATGACTTCATCTGAAAGTGATTTCACCGCAAAGTCAATGTCTGCCCAGTTCGCATCCTCTGGAATATCAAAAGCCAAGTTGCTGTCTTCCGCAGGTAGTTTCTCCAGATTTACCCCTGTCTCATGCTTCTCTTCAACTGCTCCGTTTCCCTCGCTAGTCTCGGGATCTTTACCTTTTTGCCTTTTAGAAGATTTTGCTGGCGAATTGGAAGCCGGACTGTTATTCTTTGTCACCCTGTTTGATGGCCTGCGGCTGCTGTCAGCGGGTTTTGGATCAGGAGTGTGATTACCTTCAGGAGTTTCGGTTGCCACGTCATCTCCAGTTGCTGGTTTTTGCACTTTGTCAGTATATACAAACTGTTGAGCTAAAAACATCCAAGTCAACTAAAGTCGACTTACAACAGTTACTAAAAAACTGCATTTATGAAAGACTTACAACTTCATTTCCGTCTTTGTCCTTAACTTTTGGTCTAATGGCACATAAGTTTACATCTCCGGTTTCCAAATAACGCAGAGCGTCCACCTTGGAGCGAAAGATGTATCCACTCACAGGGTCTGTGTAGAACTGCATGAAATGCAATGATATGTTTGCAAAAAAGCCATTACAATGTTAAGCTTTAATATGCATATATAGACACACACACACACATATATATAGCTCAATTACCGGATCATTTCTAGTGTGAAATGCATATATCTTAGTTCTGGTTTCTTTGATCCATCCTGATGGCAACCCTTCTGCTGCACATGTTGTGATAACCTGCATATCATTTCACATGTCAGGTGGTTGTATCATATCAAACATAGAGCATGACAACAATAATACTATTAATAATAATAATAATATATCTCTGCAAGGTAAAAGAAACAGACTTCTTTGTATTCGTTGTTCTCGCTCTCGCTTTTCTTTGTTATAGATTTTTTCGGCCGTGCAGCATCAGTAGGTGTAGAGTTTGGAGATGAATTAGGAGCTACAGAAGATTTAGGTTCCTACACACGGATTTACATGTCAGATAACCAAAGTTAACATGTGGGTAAACAAAAGATCGGTGCTTTTTTAAAATGGGTTGATCGCGGCTGACAGAAAGTTTATGAAAGAGTACTTTTAGTGAATAAAGACTCCTAATTTATTTCATTTAAAAAGTTCAGTTATATGTATTAACCGAAGTAATACTTTTTATTATCAGCCCGACCCGCCCGTTTTAAAACCATAAAGGTAATAAAGATATTCAAACAGTGCAGGGTCATACTTTTCGCTTTCTAGAGTAGCTGCTGCCACTGGGATTACCAAGATAGCTCAGCACCTGCGGCTTTGAATAGAAATGTTTTCCGGTTGCAGGATCCTTGTAAATCTACACAACATTTAGAAGTTAAAAGATGCATAATGTGTTCATATGAGATCATAACTGGATAGATTAACTAACCAAGATCGACAATGAGTATAACTGGTTTCAAATTACCTTATATTTCGATCCAGAAGTTTTAACACGCACATCGACAAGCCATCCATCAGGTAGCCAATCAGTGTCTTCTTTTAATGATGCAAAAGATCCTTTATCAGGTGTAGTGTAAGATCCTCCACTTACAGAGCGAATCGGTTTCTGAGCGAGAAATAATTATTTATAATTTATAATTGAGAATATTACGATGATGGATTGATTATTGCGTCTCACGCTGAGATAAAATGTTAGCATCATAACAGAAATAACTGAATAAGTTTGTGCTTTACCGGGTTCTGTACATCACTTTCGTTTGTTTTCAGCTCTTCTGCAGAACCATTTGTGAATTCTTTGGTAGCTTCTGGTTCTGTGGATTGATCAGGTGGTGGAGGTGCATTTCTACACGGTTTCGAGACACATGTCTTTACATCACCAGTTTCCAGATAACGCAAAGCATCCTTTTTCGAGCGAAATAGGTAATCACTTGAAGGGTCCAGGTAGTACTGCAATATAACACCAGACATAAAACTATATAATTATAAAGCATTGCAATACAAAAGATTATCAAATTCTAAATAATGGTTGAACTACCGGATCACTTCTGTTTGAGGGCCCAGATGTTTTCTTTCTGACTTCTTTAATCCATCCCTCAGGTAACCCTTGTGCGGGAGTCCTCGATACAACCTGAATAACACTCCAAAACTCATATGGTCAAAATATAAATTTAAGATACAATAATGAACAATCCAACTTGTGTTAAAAAGAAACCGACTTCATAGTCAGAGGACGAGCGGGAGCTTCTGGTTTTCTTCCCGGTTTTCTTCCTGGTTTTCTTCACTTCAGTAGCTCCATCTGTCGGGGTGTTAATGTTAACAGGTTCTTCTGCAGCGGGCTTTTCTTGCTTTAGAGTTGACGTACATGTTAGCAGCAACGAATCAGTTAACCAAATTAACGAGAGAATTAGCACGTTTTAACTTGAACAAAAGAAATACCCAAGATGATATCGGGAGAGCACTAATAGGCTCAGCAAATACTGCTTCCTGTACATGTTCCTGTGCATCTGCACTTCCGTTTATTTTGGCAAGATATTTCAGAACCTGTGGCCTCGAAAAGAATTTATGTCCACTCACAGGATCTGTATAAATCTACAAAACCAGTATAACAACAATAATAAAAAAAACTGTTAACATGATTGTAAATTTTAATCTAGTTAAATCCCTTTGATATTACCTTATACTTCATTCCACTACTGGTACCATTTTTCCGGAGCCTATCTTCAACGATCCATCCTTCAGGTAGCCAACTGTTATCTCCCCTATGTCTTTTATAAGATCCAGGCTCAGTGGAAGAAGCATCTCCAATTATATAATTATCAGATAGATCCTACAACAGATGCTTATAAGTATAAATATGTAACGGAGACTGAAAAAGCATTTAACAACACATGAATCGGTAAAGACGGTTTTTAGTACCTTGGAGATGGATTTCCTTCTCTTAGTTCTAGGTGTCAGTTTTTTTGTAGGCTGTGCTCCAACTGAGGGTTCGGTAACTTCATCTGTATGCGTAGCGTTTGGCTCGACGGATAAGTATATATTTGCATCGTCCATATTTTGCTGAACAAAAACACGAATGTTAGTCGAGAAACATATATTAAAGTAAATGCTACAAAATCTTTTGGGAGTTACAGATTTATCAGCAGGTGTGCTTTTCTTGGTCCTCGTAAGATAATCAAGCACTTGGGGCTTCGAATAGCACTTGTGTCCATCAGCAGAAACATAACACTGCAACAGAAGATAAGTATATTAATTAACTTAAAATAGGATATCACATAAAATAATACCTATATGTTGCTACTGCTATAACAGGTATTCAAATTAAGCCTGTAAACGAGCCAAACAAACATGAACAAGGCAAGTTTGTGTTCTTTCATTTAAGCAAACAATTTGTTTTGTTTGTGTTGGTTCATTATGAAAATTAGTACCTTCGTGTGTTGTTTATGTTTCATCGTTTAAAACCTAAACAAACGGTTCAAGAACGTAAGAAAACAAACAAACTTGAAACATAACCTAACGTAAATGAACATAATTGACCAAATATAAACGAACACAATTGAACATAAGTTGGGATTCACGAATATATATAACCACTTATGCATATATTAAAATTTAAACGAACAAGCATAAACAAACATGTGTAAATGAACAAACAGCTTTGTTCATGTTTGTTCATTTACTAAAAATAATGCAATTTCTCACCGAATGGCCTAATTCACATTAGGCACATTAGAAGCACATACCACCTCCCTTACAAAACAAACTTCCACTTTTTAGCTAAAAAACAAAGAATATATCATTACCATTTTTTACCAAAAAAATGAAAAAATAGAAACCCTAATTTTAACTTCTTAGATGCAAAATTAAGTCAACATAATCCACATGCAAGTACCCATTACCCTAAATATACAAAATCAAACCAAAAACCCAAACAAAAACCCTAAAAATCCTAAAAAACACAAACCCTAATTTGAACATAGCATGAAACCAAAACTTACTTTGACTTTTCTGTCGTCAATCTTTCGGATATGAACGGACCAGTCACCTGGGAGCCAGTCGGGCCAGTCGTCGGGACCCATTTCCGGTGGAAATTGACGGAGTGTAGGGAAGGGAAAAGAGATTAAAGGTGAAAGGTGTAGTTTTGCTAAGATTGAGTTTTAAGTTTGAAGATGGGTATGATGTGAGTGAACGGATGGATGGATGGATGGGTGAGATGGACACGTGTATGGAAGATACCGACACGTCAGATCAGTTCTGAGGAATAAGTACTTTGATGTTTGGGACTTTGACATCAGTTTGAGTTTGAATGTTTTGTTGGGTTGGGCTTAAGTTTTTTATTTGGGCCTCTCATCATTTGGTTGAAACTGAATATGAGTTACTTATCACTAGATGTGTACAAAATCGGGTTTAAACCTAAACCGAACCGGTTTGGTCAACGGCCGGTTAAAACCGGTTTGACTCAAACCAGTTCGTTTTATAAACTGGCTTAGAAGCAAGATAGGCCGGCCGGTCATGTCGGTTCGGGTTCGGGTTCGGTTTATAAACCGGTTTACCGGTTTTAAACCTGTTTTATCCGGTTTTTCTCAAACCGGTTTGGTAGATCTTAAAGGGAACCGGTCCTGAAACTGGCAGTTTGTGTCGGTTTAGGAACCGATTTGGGTGAAACCGGTTTTAAACCCAAACCGGATCGGTTCGGTTTGCCTAAAACCGGTCCCAAACTGGTTTTTTTTGTACACCCTTACTTATCACTGGAGGGGTATAAAACCAGTTTTTAAACCGAACCAGTGTGATTAAACTATGGTCCAAACCGGTTTGACTCAAATCGGTTCGGTTTAGAAACAGGTTTGGGAGCAAGAAAGGTCGAACTGGTTTAAATTGATTCGGTTCGGTTTAGAACCGGTTTAAATCGGTTTTCCTCAAAACGGTATGATTTGGTAGTTCAGAAGGGGTAACCGGTCCCAAAACCGGTGGGCTGGGTCGGTTTGGGTGAAACTAATTTCCCTTTTTGTACATCGCTACTTATCACACTGTTTTGTTAAAAGAAATTATTATATTAGTGTAGGGTTGTCTAAACCTTTCGACGCTTGCTTGAAAAATGTTTGGAAAATGATTATTTGGTTTGCTTGAATTAATTAATTAAATATATAATTTTTTAAACCCTTATTTTAAGCAAGCATTCCGTGGTGGAGGGTGGAGCGATTTTTTAACAAAATTTAAACGAAAATGTAGACTCAATGTATAATGACTTAACGCGGCAGGACGAGAAAAATTAAAAATAAGTTAAAAAGCGGACCGTTAGAATTTAAGTACTGTAGATTTAGTTTACGACTAATATAGAATGTAGTATGTTAATAATAATACTGAAAATAACACATTAAATGACTTTATTTTAATGGTTGCAGTAATTAATGAATTAACACACGGAAAATTAATTGTATAAATGCTACATAATGAACTTTATATTTTTGCAAAGAAACTAATGACTGAATATTTCATAATAACTAATAATTAATTAAATAAAAAGCATATTTCAATTCGCTTTTATCATATTAATTGGTGGGCCACCATATATTAAAAAACAGCCAAAATAGAATATGTTTAGAATCAAAATGGAACTCAAGACTAGTTTTACATTTTTTTTTACTATGCCATGGCCTTATCAAGTGGTGTATGAAGTTTAATTCTATGCCGCTTTTATCATATTAATTGGTGGGCCACCATATATTAAAAACCAGCATTTATAGAAATATATATGTTTAGAATCAAAATGGAACTCAAGACTAGTTTCACATTTTTTTTGTTACTATGCCATGGCCTTATCAAGTGGTGTATAAAGATTCTATGTCTAAATATAATATCACTCGATTTTAGATCGAACCAGTATATATTATGTAGCACAAATTTGTTGGTGTACGTCACGTGATAGCAGCGTCCACGGTTTTGATCGACCTTTGTAACTGGTTAAAATAAGTTCAAAACAATTGCCAAAAAATTTCATACCGAGTAACTAAGGATGCTGAATGATATAACGACCAAAATTTTGATGTTGTTAAGTCTCCTATTGTTGACTTTCTTAAAATAATAAGGATGAACCAATACATCACATGCCAAGGAGCATGCAACTTCCCTCTCATGCACGTTGTTGGGACTTTATGCTAAAAAGTGAAATCTCATATAACACGTCTTAAAGCAATTGAACATTAATAGACAGGAATTTGTATGGAAGGATTTAACAAAATGAACTTTAAGAAAGTTTTTAATCAATATCTTATATATATTAAAAACGAGGTGTCACGTTTGGTGCTTTTAAAGTACGTAGGCATATATTTGGATATAACTTGATGTAAACTAGCGGTATCAAGGTATATAATGAAGAAAAATATTAGTGTAGATTTAACGGTCTTGACAATGTGACAATGTTGATCCTAAAGATAATGATAATAATTAAAGAGAGAATGAGTGTGATAATAGCAAATACACCAAACCAAAAAGGTCCTTGGAGTAAAAATTAAGCCAGAAGACGAAGTTTAATTAACAGATCATATTTGATAAACGTGTAAAACTAAGAAGATGATTCTTCGGTATCCCGACGATAGTTGCCACATAACTTGAGTCGATCTCCCTTTTCCAACATCTTCTCCACCTCTTCGAACTGCAGCCCTTTCGTCTCGGGCACCAGAATAAATATTGCCACGAGTCCGAACACTGAAAACCCCGCAAACAGAAGAAACGTTCCAGCAGTCCCTAATATTTGAGTCAAAGTTAGAAAAGTTTGACTCACAAGCAGATTCGAAGTCCAGTTGGCGACCGCTGCGGTCCCACCACCAAACCCCCGGTACCTTAACGGGTATATCTCCGAGTTCACAATCCAAGGCACGGTTCCCATCCCGGGTGCATAGGATATTATATACAATGCCATCATTAATATTGCAAAAAAGCCGAACTTGCTAGGACAACCTTGTGTGTACCAACTCCTGTGTTCGGCTTGACAACTTCCTTGTGTCGCGTCATCAAGTACCAAACAAGCACCCGGGTTATACTGTTAAAATGTTTAATACATCGTAACAAAAAGTTGGTGTAATAAACTATAAGTTATGAAATATATAAAACCTTTTTTAAAAAGTTAACTTACTTTATTTCCTCCATTTGCACAAAAGGCACAACCTGATGAGGCTTTCAAGCAGGTCATGCAGTTCCATGATGACCGGTTTGGAGCCGAACGAAAATTGACACAAGTTGAGTTACGCCCAAAATGACTCGACTCGTGAACACTCACGGGTGGAGCATGAGTCGAAGCTTGAAAAAACATAATCGATAAAACAACGAGACATATAATGATTCCAAACATTGAAACAATCATGAATCTCCTCCTCCCACATCTATCAACAAACAACATGCTAACAATTGTTCCAACCGCGTTAAGGCCTGCAGTGATCAATGACAGGGCTAAAGCGGTTTTGTTAGACGCGTATCCTGCGAGTTGGACAATAGTGGGACTGTAGTACAAGACAGTGTTGATTCCAACGAATTGTTGCGCGACTTGAACGGTAATGCCAGCGTAAAGTCCCCTACGAACGACCTTGTTTCCCCATGCATTTTTAATTCTTGAAAACATGCCATTTTCCATGGATTCTTCGGCTTGCTTTTCTTCATCGACGGACTGTTGCAATGCTTTCATTTCGCTTTCGATTTCATTGGCAGGATAGATCTTTTCTAGGATCTTTCTTGCTTCATCCACTTTGTTCTTTCTGTAAAGCCACCTTGGGGACTCGGGTAGGGACCACATTAAGATAAACTGTATCATCGGCGGGACGCCAGCTACTCCAAGCATCCAACGCCACGTCCCATTCGTCTATAAAACAAATTAATTTACTTCTTATGTTTTAGGAACTTCTTGTACTTTTACACCTTCAGCAAACTGAAGTGCTTAGCTAACTGCGTAAAAGTACAAGAAGTTCCAGAAAGCAACTTAAATATTTACCAAAAGAATAAATAAAGTTACCTTGGTAAAAGCTAAATTAATGAGGTATGATAAAAACTGTCCTCCTGTAATGAGCAAACCATTTGTGCTCACAAGTGCACCTCTAATTCTAGCAGGAGAAGCTTCAGAGATGTATAAAGGTGCAGTCATGGAGGCCATGCCAACACCTAAACCAACAAAAAGTCTACCAATGATTATGACCCATGGGGTTGGAGCAGAAGCCATGATAATTGCACCAATCCAGAACAAAACATCAGCAGACATGATCGATTTTCTACGCCCAAATCGATCACTCATCCATCCACCAATGGCCGCTCCAAATATAGCTCCGGCTACCGCCGTGCTAACAATCATTTCCTATTAAAAAGCAAGGAAATGCGAGTTGCTATAACGTTAATATCATAAAAAGCCAACATATTTTCTCACTTTCAAAAAAATCGCATAACATGATTTTAACATATTAAATGTTGGCAATTTCCGATAATTAGGATTACTTGGACGGGTTACAAGTCGATGGTATCCAAGTTAGACTACAACAAGTCGGTTTGGTCTTATCATATTATTTCGTATCCTGTATTACAGTAGAAACTCTACAAAATAATACACTTGGGACCACCAAAATTTATTAATTAAAAGAGTTATTAATTAATCGATAAATTAATAATTATTAATTTATATATAAAGATGATATCGATGAAGAAGATGATGAAAGTTCTACAATGGAGCCCCCTTCGCGAAACAAAGCTATTAAAGCGGCAATCACATTGAACAATTTCTTGTTGAGCTATGAGAAAACAACACCAGAAGTTCTTACCATGCTAAGGAAAATTAGAGACGAGATTCAAAGGAAAATTGATTTCAACAAAAAACAAAAGACAATTGAGTCATTTTTCAAGAAACCTTCATAAATCATTCATGTAATATGCTATATATAAGGAATTATTAATTTATATTTTATATGGGGTCTAAAGAAATTATCAAAAATGTATTATCTTATAATTTTAGCGAATTATTAATTTAGCACCCTATCCCCGAGTCGGGACCGGCAAAAAATATTATCTTAGAGAGTTTATTAAATAATCGAGTATTAATTTATCGAGTTTCTACTGTATATAGTCTAACAAGTCTATGTTAATCTCTATAAACCGAGTTATGGATTTTCATGTTTATAATATAAGTGTTTTGGGAGTTATCTAGTTATCAAACTTTGACATCAAAATTTAAACAAGAGGTTAAACTAACCTGTAACCATGTTTGTCTCTGAACTTGTTTAAAATCATCCCGGATGTATAATAATGCACCCGAAATAACACCTGTTTGGGATTAAAATTAATAATAATAAACACATTAAAAAACCGAGCACACGATTGAACAAGAACAGGAACACAAACAAAAGATCAACCTGTATCATATCCAAATAAAAGTCCTCCAATTCCAGCACTCATGGCAAGCCTCATTATGTAAGGAGCGTGCCATATCATCCGATAGCATTCAGTGAACTCGGTTTTATCCGGTTTAACCACACCGCCTTCCATGATGTTTGAGTGGAAAAATGCCTGCAAAGGTTCACAAGTTTTTACATGTAAATCTGTAACCAAGTTGTTACGTGATTGCATGTAACATTAGGATGACAGTATGAGTGATATTAGGAGTATGATTCAGATATGATTCGGTTTTGTAGCTAAATCGTTTACTACTTATAACACTTGTAATGTTTAATATTGTTAAATAAACAAAATAATTCATCATGTTTAATAATTAGAATTTGGAAATCAAATGTTGAATATAAATTAATCTAATGTTTTTCGGTAAATTTGTTATTAGTGTTGTATAATATTTCATTTTACTTAAACTTTTAAACTTAAAATTAGCATAAATAATAATCTACACTCTCTAGTAAAGGAATCCATACTCATTTTTTTCCCGCTCATAACTTTTTTAGGGTTTATTAATTTTCCACGGGTGATATATAACAAAATTCGTAA
The DNA here is from genome assembly GCF_021521415.1 of Bidens hawaiensis. NCBI lineage: Eukaryota > Viridiplantae > Streptophyta > Magnoliopsida > Asterales > Asteraceae > Bidens > Bidens hawaiensis. The sequence goes on from NW_027498061.1 coordinate 25,772, forward strand.
TCTCCGGCACACCCTTTTCACAATTACGGCTGCTCCTTGCTCCGGATTCTTATTCTTCATCCCACGGATTTAAGGTTTATTTCATTATTTTACTCTGATTTCATAACCTCTATACGAACCAATTGTGCGAATCGTACCAATCGATGAACATACAAGCATCAAACTATCATCTCTCTTTGATTTCATAAGGTATTTTATTTGTATTCCCCGACTCGTCAATTTCGATTTCATGTTAAGATTTGGTTTAAACATTTATTTGAAACTTATTTTGATGTTTGTAGATCCTGATGTCGGTGATGAATGTTTATTGGGCAAAATATTAGAAGCTTGCAAATTGTAATCCTTCAATTTAAGTCTCAGATTCACTACCCAGGTTGATTGATTGGAGACGACGTCTCCAAATGGTCATTGATATTGTAAGTACCTATATATATATATATTTGCATAAACTTGAAATTTGTTTATAGAGTTGCTACAAAAAGATTTTTATTTAACAAAAGATACTACCATATGTTATCCATAATTGTGTGCGTTTCTGAAATCTATTGTTAGTATCTGATTTGATGCATTTTTTTGTGTATATATGCATTCGTTAAGTATTTCGGCAAGTATGGAGAGCTTACAATTACAATTACAAACTCAATTATTATGAAGGATAGACAAACTGGTAGGAGAATGAATGTTTAACGGGCAGCATATATGATAGTTTGCTTTTTCATTTGATCGATATATAGCAATAAGTTACTTGTAAGTTTTAAACTAAATAATTGATAAAGCCATAAATTTATTCCTCTTCGTATATCTTATTTGTTTTTCTTTTTTTTTTTTTTTTGGTTTCTGAACTTGATGTTAATCTTTTAATTTTTAATGCATCTAAACTGTTATAAACTATTTGACAAATGACAACATATAACCTTTTTCTTGGCTTCAAATTTTTATGGCATAAAGAAGTGTTAGCATTCTAAGAACAGTTTCTTTATAGGCAAACCATCGTTTGAAGGAGTTATTCGCCTTCAAGGTTAAAATGCTTTTGTTATATGTGCTTATTTTGCCTTATTTGGCATTTTCAATATACTTTTGTTATATGTGTACTGGGTGGTACTGTGTTCACAAATAGGAGCTGCATTTCTATAGCCTGGTGGAGTATTTGTGCCATTCCGTTAGTTTGTATGTGTTTGAAAGTTGGTGTATTTCATTTCTAATGTCTGTTATGTAGAAACTTGTGTAGTGTTTAGATTAAGATTTTGTTTGTTTTCTGTTTATTTTGTATAGTTGGAAGCACAAGCCTATTTTATTTTAAATTTAGGGGCATGTTGATCACTGTAAGTGAAAAGCTAATAGTTGAGTTATGGTTGGTAACTTAATGTACTACTCTTTTTTATTCTGGCCAAGCTTAAAAACTTGAAGTGCTGTTGTGTTGCTTGCTCTATGCTTTATTATAAAAAACGTGCTATAATATTTATAAAAGCTTACTGTGTTATACCACTAAATTATTTAAAACTTTTAATATTTTTCTCTGTATTAGACTGCTTGCATGTTGGGGCAGCTCATCCTCATGACCTCATTGTATAATTAGTCAAAATTGTTTGTTAGGTGTAGTTCATAACCAAAAACTTGCAGATATCCTCTGGTTCCAGAAAGTATCCCGTTTACTTTCCTCACATGTAACTTAATGTTGAACAAAAGTTACATATGCAACCTTCTATGTGTTATTTTTCTTGTATGTAAAAAAGGATACATATTTGACTCTCAAGTCTCAACATGGTTTTCATGTATGTGTTTAAGTTGTTGTGACTGCAAGAGTCAACTATAAGATAGACACAACAAAAATTACATTTCTTTTTATAATTATTTTGTTGGGCATTTATGTTAGTTTTGTGTAGTGTCAAAAGGTTATAGACATTTGCCTTTAAAAACATATGCATTTGCCTTTAGTGTCAAAAGGTTATAGACATTTGCCTTTAGCCTTTGATGTTTCAAGGCCAATAAAAACATATGCATAAACTAGATTTTCTGCAAAGCTAATGAATGCTGTTGCAAAATAAGCTTAGGAAAAACCTATTCCAATACAGTGTCAATGAGGGTGCTCCAACATACACAATATTTCTTAATATTTGTCTTATTATCATTTTTGGCTTTTAGTTTGTTTATTGATAGTACGTGACTATTTTGCTTTGATATCAATATAATCATTGTGTGGTATATCAAATAGGTGTCCCCTGTTATTAAGGTAAAGGTAACCGGTGTACTTTTTTTGTACTATTGTTATCAATTATTATTGAGTTTAAACTCCGATAATTGTTGACGTTATTCTAATACGTTTTCCTAATTTCCCGGTGCTTGAAAGTTTTCAACCGAATTTACAGGCTTTGTATCAACTTTGAGGCGACTTCTTTTAGCTAAATTGTTCGTGTTTGGGTCAGCTAAATTGTTTGTGTTTGGGTCAATAGGACGGGTTTAAGGGTTGTCCTGTTTAATCTATTTATTATTTATTGTATTCTTTTATGTTGTGTTTTATGTAATAAATAAAATTAGTTGGCGATCTTACGTCAAAAAATAAAATTTAAAAGGATTTCTTTTGCGATAGGTGTTTATTTCAACATAAGAAGTATTTTTGAAGTTTCTAATTTTACCGTTTTTATTGTTAAAACCCGTGTATTATACGGGTACCTAACCTAGTTTCACAATATGTCAATCTCATAGTTTCAAAACAAACGAATATTATCAAAATAGGATACAAACAATTACAAAAAAAAAAAAAAAAAAAAAAAAAACTAATGACTAGTTAATGTTAAACAAAAATTAAATTATCATGTTTAGTATTATGAAATAAAAAAAAAACATTTAAGTATAATTTTAAAATTTATTTTCCTGTAAATTTGTTTTGCATGTTGTATATTATTTCATCTAATGAAAAATTTTAAAATAATAATAATTTCATAAGATGTGAAATCTCATACTTTCAAAACAAATTAAGTTTATCAAAACATCACATGAGTAAGGCTCATATGACAATGACATAACCGATTTTTACAGAGTTCAACTTTCTACATAGAAAACAGTTATCACCTGATCCAAAGTTTCGTGACATGAAGCCGATGTCGAATTCTAAATACAATGATAACTTGGTGAACTCAAAAATGACAAGTAATACGAACATATAAGTTACGATAAGTACTTACCTCAAATCACATCAAAGCTTCAAGCTATAGCTGCACCAGAATGCTGTGGTTTGTATGTATGGTTTCAGATAATTTAGAATGAGCGAGTTGCTTTATTTATACACTTATACACCAATATATGGATAAGCATCAATTTAAGTTTTGAATAGGATCCGAATTTTTATAGAAATATAAATTTAATAATTGATTTAGTTTCCTTTTCATTTATTAGGTTTTAATGGAGATAATTCTTAGTAATAAAAAAATTATATTGTTTCCATTTTGATACTAACTTGTTTCCAGTTGTTACATATCTTTAAATAATCATCCCAATTATGTCTTGAATGTAAAGGGTTATGTTCAAATAAGAATTTTGATTTTTCTAAGAAGGCTAGGAAGGAGGGTATTTTAGTCTTAACACTTTAATATCAAAACTCACTTACTTTAATCTCAAAACCCACTTACATTAATTTCAAAAACCCACTTACATAAAACCCAATTACATCTTCACTCATCTCCTACAGCCACCACCACTCCACTGCCCACCGCCGCCAACAACCGTCACCCATCGCCACCACCTCGCCGGAAAAGTTCGAAAAAACACAATGGAAAACACTATGAAAAACACAATGTAAAAAACACAATGGAAAAAAACACTATAAAAAAACACAATTATAAAAACACAATAAAAAACACAATTGTATAACAATGAAAAATACTATTGTATAACACAATTTTATAAAACACAATTTTAGTAAAACACAATTTGTAAAAACCCACTTATTTTTTTTCAATTTTTTTATATAACAATATGGTACTTATATAAAAAATAAAAAGACACTCGTTATTATGGTGAATTTGTTTTTCAATAAAAACATCGGGAAAAAAAGTTATGGACGTTTAAAAATGATGGGAGAATTTGGCATGTGCCTTGCATGTGAAGAGATAAAGTCAACAAATGTGTTATTCCTTTTATACCCTTTCCCTTATGTTTACACTTGATTTCCCTCTAAACTAATCTCAACCCTCCATATTCAAAATCAATGGACAAAATTACTTCCTATCATTCTTACAAAAACTATACTTCCTATTATAACCTAACTCTGAATGTAAATGTTTGTGTTAACTTGATAAGTATCTTTGTTCAGTTACTAGATAAGAAGATTTCTCTTGAATGAAGATGAATATGGATTTAGGAGGACGAAACGGCCAATATCCTATGATGAAGGTTTAGAGGTGCGTTTAATGTTAGAAGTGATACGTGTTTAAAAACTAATATGAGATTATGATATTTATAATAATATATATAGACTAAAAAGCATAACACGGTCTATACATTCATCTAACCTTTAATTTTAATATCTAAACACATGAAAATTTATATATTCATAATAGTTTAAAATTAAAAGTAACTCACCTAATGGGCTAATGATACCCTACTCTTCTAATAAAAAAAATAATTGTGACACGTGTCGTTTCGTAATTAAACCTCACAGCTCTTTCTTAATTAACCCTAATATATATTATAGATCAATAATTATTCAATTTTCTTTTACAACCTACCTGTATTATATCTATATATTTTTATAAAAATAAATATTAACATAATATATTACTATATCTAAAATATACTTGATGATATCCAAAAATCAACAAGATTTCCATGTTTGTTAAAGTCTGAAAAGAATATAATTTAAAATGCATATAATTAACATATTATACTATGTATATTGTTGAAGATTGTAAAAAAAATAAAACTTGAATATGTTTTCATTTTAAGATACAATTTTTTAATCATTAAATTATAAATATATATCCTTAAAAGTCGATTCATTTTTTTTAAATCAATCCATTTATCTATTATTATTATCTATTATAAATTGCCATGTAAATTTATAAATTATAAATACGTGCTTTCAATCAATCAGTTTATGTTTTTCGTTCAATTTGGTAAACTATATACATCATATATATGTTAAAATGTAAGGAGAATATATACCAATCACTTTCATATATAACAAAGTTTATCATATTTAATTTTGGCTTTTTTATCAAGGATTGTTTCGGGGTTTTCGTGAAACTTAAATTTGATTGTTACGGGCCAAAAATAGGTAATCTGGGTATTTTTAAAAGTTTGAGAATGCAAATAGATTTATCATCAAATTTGTTACTTATTCAAAGTGTTGATTTGAAAATGTCAAACGGATGAAGTTAGAATTTAAAACATGATTAGGGTTTTAAATTTATTTTCAAAGGCCTTTTTGAAGATAATCAAAAGGTTTGGGATTTGACAAATTGACTATTTCTCTCTCGACAATTAAAATTTAAGAAAGGATGGCGAACACTTCTACATGCCACCATCATTCCTATCTAAGCTTCTAACTTTTATCATATTTGAAACATTTGTGTCAACAATAATTTTTTTCCTCAATTGTGATCTGAATGTTGTAAGGAAAGCATGTTATGTAAAACTATGCTTAAATAAAGCAAAATATTCAAAAAATTGAATGGGTTAACATGTTATTTTTTTGTTGTCATTAAGGCCAAGTTAAGAATCCCCTCAAACTTATTCAAATATTTTTCATAGTATAGCTCAGAAAAACATGGTTCTTGAAGAGCATCTGTCATTACAATTTAATGTTCTTTATATGGATGGTAAATTGATAAATATATCAATAAACGTAAAGCTCTATCTATATTTAAGCTAAGTGATCAGAGCTACTATTATATAAGAAGTCTTCTTCCCGAAATTAGTTCGTAACTAAAATTCTTTCAATTATACATATGTGAATTGGGAATGAAATTTTCAATATAAGAAGCGTTTTCGAGTACGTTTTTGCACGTGCATTTTTTTTAGTTTTTGTTTTTCTATTAAGTTCATTTGTTTTTGGAAAAAAAATCATTTTATGATATAAATAAAAGCAAATTTAGGTACACATAGTATAGATATAAGTATAGATGTAATACATTTTTTCATATATATTATGTAATTATTTGTTTTACTTGTAACTTTATAATTTGGATCATCCCTTGTATTACACAGGCTCTAAAGCTAGTATATATACTAATATACCTTTACATTTATTGTCTCATGGATATCCGGAAAAAAATACAAGATGACAAATTTAATTGATCTAAATTTGTAAATAATCCTCAAAACACAATTAAAAAAATATGATTTGATTATATTTTCTTTGTAATTATCCTAACAATTGTATTTCTGGTTGAGTGTCCTTCGTAATTATCCCAATTATATATACTTCTATAAATTTATTTCATCAACTATACATGTTACCTTACAAAATTTCCATTATTCAACTCTCTTCTCACTTTTTAGATCCCTTTGTGTCGCTTTCTAGGCCAACATTATTTATTTTTTCTTATTTTAACTAAATACAAGAACTTACTTGATTCAACAAAAACACACTTTTCTTGCCATAAAAAATTTTAATTTGTGGGTTGCTTTAATAAGGGAGACAAGCAATCAAGCACTAAGAAAGCAGTTTCTTTTGTGATTAGGTTATGCGTTAGGATCATGTGAAGGCCGAAGAGGGGTCGGAGCGTGATGTTGGTCGTGGTTGTGGGCGGCGTATTTGTTTTCATTTTCTTAACCATTAAATAATGTATATAGGCTAATCATTTTACTACCATATTTCACCTCTTCGATGAGTGTGAAATGTGAAACAACACCCCACGTGTTGATGCACCCAAAATTTCAACTTGTGAATTATTAAGCGGATATATGTTCAAGCTAAGCAATATAAAACTTTTCAAATACTCGTTCATATGTAACTTATACAATAGATCTTATTAACTAATTTGAACTCCTAAATCCCACCTTAAAGCATTTTTAAATAGTTACAAAATAAACGACTTTATCCAAAGGTACCCTCAAGACCTTGATCCCGATCATCAATCTTGTGGATTCTTGCCTACATCATTATACATAGTAATTATTAGTATACTCGTGTAGAAATATAAAGGTTCATAAAGATAACCAAAACAATCAAGTGGAACGACTTCAACATAAAGGGTGGCGTAAGCTGTAAGCCAGCACCCAGGCGATGTATGAGTGACAATCTGGCGTATTCTACATTGATCCCATCGTAGAATATGTTGGGCCCTATGCTAAACTGGAAAGTGTGGATTTTACACTCGTCGTGACTCATTACCTTATACCCGTTTTGTGAAGCTTGTTATAGCGCCTTTATTATTCTATAAGCGTCATATAACTTCACCAACTACAATTTATCACCATTTCTTATCATTTGATCCCACTATCAAAGATAGGATCCCAACACGGCTCAATTTCCTAATTAAAGCAAGAAATTCCCAAATAACCTTTTGACCAAATTAAACTTGGATTATCAAGAGTAATGTAAACAAATAACAATATTCATTTTCTATGTTGATAGACTAAAATGCTCACCATCATGGTTAATGAAAACTTCCTTTGCAACATACATATTCATTAACATTATCTTTAGTATCATAATGCCCAACAATCATTAACACATAACTAACACATATAACTGTATAAGATAATTAATTTAACTATAACCACTGGTAATTTATAAATACACCATCATATAGCTATCTAACAACATATAAAATGTATAATTTGCAGGGCCGTCTTCAAGAATTTCATTACCTCGGCTGAGCCGAAATAAAAAAGCCTGTAAGTCTTAATGAGTAGTGAAATGCCAAATTTGGTGGTTTCAATATATAGACTATCATCAAACATGATGTTATTAGTAATTTATCATCACAAGATCTAAAATTTGCCAGTAAACCTCTTATCTAAATCCCACAAATTTAGCATTTGGACCCCAAAATCATCAAGCATAAATTTGGTGGATTTCATCCATGACCTTACTACACGAAGTTTCTTAAGCAAATAGACGTAGAATATCGATATGAACGAACAGAAGTAGAGAGATAAACTCAGAAATTAGGATAACAACTAATCGATCTCCTCATTAACGAACCCAACGGTATTAGTACAGACTCGATTAACCGTTCAACTAACTATCTGACTTATTACACAATTAGCCCCATACTAATACAATTTTACAAACAGACCCCTCAACTATAACACTTGTAACAATACTTCCTTCCCAAACTAATTTTGACCACAAAATTCAAAACTGGAAATCAGGAAATCTTAATTGCATCTCTTTCAAACTTTCCCACGTTGCATCAGTGACTGGTAATGTAACACCCCGACCAAAGGCGGATTATACATCGGGGCGCCACATATTGCTTCATTACTCGCGACACTATTGGTGTCAATATTTATTAATACACATTTTATCGCGCACGCGCAGCAGGGAAAATAAAGAACATAAATCAAACATAAATCAATATATTATAAATTATAACATTCAAACAACATGAACTTGTCTTGATACATTTTAATTCTAGGTCCAAAAGTAAAAACGTCCTACGTGTCCACAAGCTCCAAAACAGCTACTGCAAACCTGAACATGTGTTAAAATAAACGTCAAACACTTGCGTGTTGGTGAGAAATCAAGTTTAATAGATAATCATAGATAATCACAGTAAATCTGCGCGCAACACGTGTATGTCTAGAGTTTAACAAGGGTGTAATCAGATTGTGATCAAGCCTAAGATAGTTCATAGATCATAGTTCAATCCATGCTCCCAATTGAGCATAAAAACGAGAAAACATCTGTGCAAGTGTAAACCAAGAAAACCGTAAACGATAGGTCTCCCGTGTTCAACTAATGGTACCAACGGAACTGCGGAATAGGCCGAACAAAGCGGTTAATGATACACACATACAAATAAACAGCCAAGTAAACGTCCTCAACACATGGGATACTGCGCGACTAAAGTTCATAAACAAGTTTAAGACTCAAGTTTTGTATGAACACATGAACATCCCAAAGCATTTAAAATAAAAAGGGATTAGATACGAGATAACTCACATGATAAACGATGCGGTGATAGATAAAGCAAGAACCAACTTTAAACAAGCACAAGTTAACCTATAAATAAGATTATTGTTTTAACGATTGGTTTTAAGTCTTGATTATAAGTTAGCATAATTAAATAAGTAAATTATTATATATAATATATATTACCGGAAAAGCAGGGCAGAACAGGAAGGACGACGGAGGCAGAGAGGAAGACGGCAGAGAGCAAGGAGCAAGAGAACAGGAGAGATTAAGTGTTTGTGTGTGATGTGTTATGAAAAATAATACTATTATTTATAGAGAAACCCTAGGGAACACAATCCCTAGAAAAAGGGGAAAAGATCTCAAAAAGTAAAAGATTCCAAAAGCAAAAGATATCAAAAGATATGGCAGCTGCAGGGGGCAAGATAAAAGCTGACAGGGAACAGTAACAGGCATGGGCGGTTCAGATAAAGGTACTGGTCAAGCATGGCAAAAGCAGATCTCAAAAGATAATGTCAGTCACTTTTTCTGTCAACCAATGGGGTTGGTGCGCATGCTGCGCCGAAAGTAACTATTCAGACATTAGATAGGTTAGGTCAACAGCTCAGAAGAAAAGACATTACAAAAGCAAACGGCTAGAATAAACAGAAGACTAGACTAAAGGGTCAAGCGCGAGAAGGCTGAGTGCGCGAGCGCGAAGGCTGGCACAACGAACCTTAGCGTGCTGCGGGAAGAATCACAAATCCTTAGCGCGCTGCGTGAAGAACAAGAATTCTAAGCGCATCGCGGGAAGAACATACATTCTTAGCGCATTGCGGGAAGAACATGCATTCTTAGCGCGCTGCGAGAAGAGTTCTCTTCACGCATCGCAGGAACAAGATGTCTTCACGCAGGCTTCCATGTAAGGAGTCTGGCGCGTGGAGCTGCAGACATCCTTAGGCGGGAAGAACCAAAGGACAAGCAAAGGAGAGGGAAACAAAGCGGAAAGAGAGAAGGAGAGGGAGGGGACGGCGGAAAGAAAGAGAGAGAAAAAGGCGGGAAGGAAATATATATTATTATTATTAAAAGTAAAATATAAGTATAAATAAATATTAAATCATAAAAGAGAGATCGGGTCAGAGAACGGGTACCTGGGTCGGGTCGAATCGGGGCAGATGTCACAGTCTCCCCTACTTTAAGAAATTTCGTCCCGAAATTTATCTCGAAGTAGGTTGCGCAGAGAACAGGTGCGGGTACTTGATCTTCATTTGATCTTCCCTTTCCCATGTAAACTCGGCTCCGCGCTTGGACTCCCAGCGAACTTTCACGATAGGGATACGACTGCGCTTGGTTTGCTTAACCTCGCGATCCATAATCTCAACAGGCTTCTCAATGAAATGCATGGATTCATCAACTTGAACTTCATCAAGTGGAATGTGAAGGTTCTCGTCAGCTAAACACTTCTTGAGATTGGATACATGGAACGTTGGATGCACATTACTGAGCGCGGGCGGCAGGTCAAGTCTGTAGGCAACTTTTCCCACACGCGCGAGAATCTTGAATGGACCAACATAACGAGGAGCAAGCTTACCCTTCTTCCCAAAGCGGACAACACCTTTCCAAGGCGACACTTTGAGGAGAACAAGATCACCAACTTGAAATTCGAGAGGCTTTCGCCTACGATCTGCGTAACTCTTCTGTCGGCTTCTAGCAGTCAGCAGATGATCACGGATCTTGGCGATTTTATCGGTTGTCTCTTGAACAAGTTCGGGTCCTGTGATTTGAGTTTCACCCACTTCGCTCCAACAAATTGGGGAGCGGCATTTACGACCGTAAAGTGCTTCAAATGGGGCCATACCGATACTGGAATGATAGCTGTTGTTATAAGAAAACTCGATCAAAGGCAGGTGTGAATCCCAATTACCTCCAAAATCAAGAACACAAGATCGGAGCATATCCTCAAGAGTTTGAATAGTTCGCTCAGACTGACCGTCAGTCTGAGGATGATATGCCGTACTCATGTCCAAGCGAGTTCCTAGCGCAGATTGGAGAGATTTCCAAAAGCGAGATATAAAACGGCCATCGCGATCGGATATGATGCTCAAAGGAGTACCATGGCGGCAGACGATTTCCTTGACATAAAGCTGCGCGAGATGCTCAACACGGTAGTTTTCACGAATGGGCAGAAAGTGAGCAGATTTAGTCAATCGATCCACTATTACCCAAATGCTATCATGTTTGCTTGCTGTCAAAGGTAACTTGGTAATAAAGTCCATCGCTACACATTCCCATTTCCACGTAGGAATTTCTGGTTGTTCGAGCAAACCAGATGGGCGTTGGTGTTCAGCTTTAACTTTAGAACAAGTCAGGCACTTAGCTACGAACACAGCAATATCCTTTTTCATGCCAGGCCACCAATAAGTAATGCGCAAATCCTTGTACATCTTATCAGCGCCAGGATGAATAGAATATCGAGATTTGTGCGCTTCACAAAGGATATCAGCGCGAAGATTCTCATCACAAGGGATCCAGATGCGATTAAGATAGCAGAGAATTCCACTCAGATTAGGGACAAAGTGCGCTTCCGCGCCACACGCTAACTCGGCGCGAAGGTTGCCATTACTGATGGATGCGCGCTGCGCGTCACGAATACGCGATTCAAGGTTGCTTTGAATCGGCGCGAAGTGAAGCTGGGTGCGCGGCAAGATACAATTAAGTTGGCAGGGTTTTCGGCTGAGCGCATCGGCTACCACATTAGCCTTACCAGGATGATACCGGATCTCACAATCGTAATCGCTGATGAGTTCGTTCCATCGGCGTTGTCTCATGTTAAGTTCTTTTTGATCAAAGATATGCTGAAGGCTTTTATGGTCAGTGTAGAGGATACACTTAGTACCATAAAGGTAGTGTCTCCAGATCTTCAAGGCAAAAACAACTGCACCTAGTTCGAGGTCGTGAGTTGTATAATTCTTTTCATGAACCTTAAGTTGCCTCGATGCATAAGCGATAACCTTGCCTCGTTGCATAAGAACACAACCGAGACCTTGGTTGGATGCGTCGCAATACACGACAAAATCATCATTACCCTCAGGTAGCGCAAGAACAGGAGCTTCACACAACAAACGCTTGAGCGTCAGAAAGGCTTCTTCTTGCTTCGAGCCCCAAATATATGGTTTACCTTTGTGCGTAAGAGCTGTTAAAGGCAAAGCGATCTTTGAGAAGTTCGAAATGAAACGCCGGTAATAACCAGCTAAGCCCAGAAAGGAACGGATCTCAGAAGGAGAGGATGGCGTAATCCAGTTCTTGATTGCTTCAATCTTGGATGGGTCGACATGAATACCCATCTTGTTTACAACATGACCAAGAAACTGTACTTCATCAGACCAAAATTCACACTTGGAAAGCTTAGCATAGAGTTGCTCGGCTCTAAGCTTTTGCAATACCAATCGGAGATGTTGCTCATGCTCGGCCTTGGTCTTAGAATACACCAGAACATCATCGATAAACACGATCACGAATTTATCCAAGAAAGGCCTACACACCCGATTCATAAGATCCATGAAAATGGCGGGTGCGTTGGTTAAACCGAAGGACATGACCAAGAATTCAAAATGGCCATAACGAGTACGAAAAGCAGTCTTCGGAACATCTTCATCGCGGATACGCAACTGATGATAACCAGAACGGAGATCGATCTTCGAGAAACAGGAGGCACCTTGGAGTTGATCAAAGAGGTCGTCAATACGCGGTAAGGGATACCGGTTTTTAATGGTGAGTTTGTTCAACTCGCGGTAATCAATACACATGCGAAACGATCCATCTTTCTTTTTAACGAACAACACCGGAGCACCCCAGGGCGAAGAGCTAGGGCGGATGAATCCTTTAGCAGTCAACTCTTGAAGTTGGCGGGCCAATTCTTGCATCTCAGCGGGTGCAAGACGGTAATGAGATTTAGCTACGGGGGAAGCACCAGGGACAAGATCAACACGAAACTCGACTTCACGAGCGGGAGGGATACCAGGAAGATCATCAGGAAAAACTTCAGGAAAATCACGCACAACAGGGATATCGCGAAGCTTCTTTCCTTCATCGGGTTTAACCACATGGGCTAGAAATGCAATACACTTCTTCCGCATGAGTCTTTGGGCTTCGGCGCAAGACATAAGTTTAAGACCACTGGAGGGTTTTTCGCCGTAGATATGAAGATCACCATTTCCTCGAGGTATGCGAATCAATTTCTTGGCGCAAATAACTTCGGCGCGATTCTTCGAGAGCCAGTCCATACCAATGATAACATCAAAGCTTCCAAGAGGCATAGGGATGAGGTCGATCAGAAAATCGTTTTCGTTAAGGTTAAGCGTGCAATCTTTAATCACAGAGTTAATTAAAACAGTTTCACCATTAGCCAATTCAACTGAAAAATCTTCTTTTAAATTATCGCGCGGTCGCGCAAGCTTCCGCTCGAAGGCGCGAGAAATAAAACTTCGATCAGCGCCAGTATCAAAAAGCATAGATGCATAAAATCCATTAAGCAAAAATGTACCATTAACTACGTCGTTATTCGCTTGCGCTTGGTGCGCGGTTATGTTAAAAGCTCGGCCACGCGTCACTTGGTTCGAAATTTGGTTCACCGGATTCGCTTGAGTAATCTGAACTTGTAGCCTTGGGCACGCGTTCCGGAAATGACTTGGATCACCGCAGTTAAAGCACGATCTGGGTCGTGGGTTTTGGTAAGTTGGCTGTGGGTTCTGCGGGTAGGCTGGTGGTGTTGGCGCAATCGGATTGGAGGGAGGGGTTCTACAGTACTCAACGGAGTGACCTACGCGGCCACATCGGTTACATTGTCGACACGGGACTTGAGGTGGGTGATGAAGTCTACAAGTTGGGCAAAAGGGTTGGTTTCCTGTGTAAGGTTTCTTAGTTGGCGGGGCAGGAAGTGCTGGATTGGTTAAGGCATAGTTGTGGACTACAGGAGGTGCTGGGTAGGTTGACAGTGGGTTAGGCGCGTAAACTGGAGGTTGGTAAATGGGTTGTTGGGTAATGGGCGGGTTGGTAAGCGCATAGGCTTGTCTGCGCCTACGTTTCTGGTTATGGTTTGAGGGTTCTGGTTTGGTTTCTGTTGGTTCAGGGACAGTCTTGGTGGGTTTGGTCTTCTCAGTTCCCCGCAGGAACAGGGTTCCTGCTCTGACATGGTTGTCGCTGAGCACAGCGGCCAATTCGATGGCGTCAGAGAGGGTAACTGGGTTTCTGGCCCATACAGAATCTTGAATTTCCATGGGGAGACCCCCAAGAAATTTCTCGATTGCTCGGCGGGAAGGGGTAACAAGGTGAGGGACCAGTAAGCTTAGCTCGTGGAAGCGCGTCGCGTACTCGCGCGCTTCACCGCTGTATTGCTTCAAGTTCCAGAATTCTTCCTCCAGGCGCTTAACTTCGTTGGGAGGGCAGAATTCTCGCGTAAGAATTTCCTTGAATTCCTCCCATGTCATGCTAGAAGCAGCCTCTGCGCCACGCGCATGAGCTACTCCATTCCACCATGTAAGCGCTCTGGATTCCAGGACACTGGAAGCATATAGGGTTCGTCTTTCTGAGGGGCATTGGGTATGGAGGAAAGTGTTTTCAATCTTCTCAAGCCATTGGAGCATCACGGTGGCTCCTTCAAGACCTGTGAACTTCGGAGGGTTACCCGCATTAAAGGACTTAATGTTATAACTGGAGGTATTAGCATTGTTTTGGCTCAAAGCTTGGGCTATTGCGGCGGCCATTTCCTGGGAACGTTGCTGTCTACGCACGCGCGAGGCTTCTCTTCTCTGAAATCGGCGAGATAGCGGAGGCATTCTATAAAAGTTTTAAATTTTAGTTAATATCTTGGTTTTAGCGCAAAGTTTTAATCTTATAAAGCTTGGTTTCGCAGAGTTAGATACTATCAAAAGTTAAAGTAAAATAAATGACTTTAAATGCAGACTTAATAAGGGTAACAAATTCGAATCAAGAACCGACAATTCACGTATCACCGTGACTTTCCGAGTTCTCAATTTAAAATAGCTAGTAAACGAGTATTGGAGATTGACGATTCATGTATCACCATGACTTTTCAATCTTCAATATAAAACATACAAGAAAATGAGTATTGGAGGTTGACAATTCATGTATCACCATGACTTTTCAAGTCTCCAACCTCAGAACATAATCGTAAATGGAAATTGAAAATCAACTATTTATGTATCACCATGACTTTTCGGATTTTCAAACCCAACAAACGAATATGTAAGAAAAACAATAAAATCGAAATTCAACAAAAGTCGAAATATCGCGAAATAAATCATAAAATCATATACTGCGCAAGCGCGAGCATATTCATAAATAACGAGTAATTAACAATAAGCGCGCAAACATGAGATTTCTCTCATGCGCGAGAAGGGACTCTTAGGTATTCTAGGCCGTTACGTCTAACCACCTATCCTAAAGTCAACGAGCTCTGATACCAATCTGTAACACCCCGACCAAAGGCGGATTATACATCGGGGCGCCACATATTGCTTCATTACTCGCGACACTATTGGTGTCAATATTTATTAATACACATTTTATCGCGCACCGCGCAGCAGGGAAAATAAAGAACATAAATCAAACATAAATCAATATATTATAAATTATAACATTCAAACAACATGAACTTGTCTTGATACATTTTAATTCTAGGTCCAAAAGTAAAAACGTCCTACGTGTCCACAAGCTCCAAAACAGCTACTGCAAACCTGAACATGTGTTAAAATAAACGTCAAACACTTGCGTGTTGGTGAGAAATCAAGTTTAATAGATAATCATAGATAATCACAGTAAATCTGCGCGCAACACGTGTATGTCTAGAGTTTAACAAGGGTGTAATCAGATTGTGATCAAGCCTAAGATAGTTCATAGATCATAGTTCAATCCATGCTCCCAATTGAGCATAAAAACGAGAAAACATCTGTGCAAGTGTAAACCAAGAAAACCGTAAACGATAGGTCTCCCGTGTTCAACTAATGGTACCAACGGAACTGCGGAATAGGCCGAACAAAGCGGTTAATGATACACACATACAAATAAACAGCCAAGTAAACGTCCTCAACACATGGGATACTGCGCGACTAAAGTTCATAAACAAGTTTAAGACTCAAGTTTTGTATGAACACATGAACATCCCAAAGCATTTAAAATAAAAAGGGATTAGATACGAGATAACTCACATGATAAACGATGCGGTGATAGATAAAGCAAGAACCAACTTTAAACAAGCACAAGTTAACCTATAAATAAGATTATTGTTTTAACGATTGGTTTTAAGTCTTGATTATAAGTTAGCATAATTAAATAAGTAAATTATTATATATAATATATATTACCGGAAAAGCAGGGCAGAACAGGAAGGACGACGGAGGCAGAGAGGAAGACGGCAGAGAGCAAGGAGCAAGAGAACAGGAGAGATTAAGTGTTTGTGTGTGATGTGTTATGAAAAATAATACTATTATTTATAGAGAAACCCTAGGGAACACAATCCCTAGAAAAAGGGGAAAAGATCTCAAAAAGTAAAAGATTCCAAAAGCAAAAGATATCAAAAGATATGGCAGCTGCAGGGGGCAAGATAAAAGCTGACAGGGAACAGTAACAGGCATGGGCGGTTCAGATAAAGGTACTGGTCAAGCATGGCAAAAGCAGATCTCAAAAGATAATGTCAGTCACTTTTTCTGTCAACCAATGGGGTTGGTGCGCATGCTGCGCCGAAAGTAACTATTCAGACATTAGATAGGTTAGGTCAACAGCTCAGAAGAAAAGACATTACAAAAGCAAACGGCTAGAATAAACAGAAGACTAGACTAAAGGGTCAAGCGCGAGAAGGCTGAGTGCGCGAGCGCGAAGGCTGGCACAACGAACCTTAGCGTGCTGCGGGAAGAATCACAAATCCTTAGCGCGCTGCGTGAAGAACAAGAATTCTAAGCGCATCGCGGGAAGAACATACATTCTTAGCGCATTGCGGGAAGAACATGCATTCTTAGCGCGCTGCGAGAAGAGTTCTCTTCACGCATCGCAGGAACAAGATGTCTTCACGCAGGCTTCCATGTAAGGAGTCTGGCGCGTGGAGCTGCAGACATCCTTAGGTGGGAAGAACCAAAGGACAAGCAAAGGAGAGGGAAACAAAGCGGAAAGAGAGAAGGAGAGGGAGGGGACGGCGGAAAGAAAGAGAGAGAAAAAGGCGGGAAGGAAATATATATTATTATTATTATTAAAAGTAAAATATAAGTATAAATAAATATTAAATCATAAAAGAGAGATCGGGTCAGAGAACGGGTACCTGGGTCGGGTCGGATCGGGGCAGATGTCACAGGTAATTCATTCCAACGAATTAGCTGTAACATCTCGAGAAATACCCTATTTAAGTTTCGGATTAAAAACATCAATTTTGAAAATTAAAGGGCTGAAAATAAAAATTTTTAGACCCATCATGCTACGCGATGAATAGGATATGTTTAGCATCGCGCTACGCGATGATGTTTCCCAGAAAGTTACAAAAAGGGGGTGTCGTGCTGCGCGATGGTCCAGAAGGAAAGGGGTATCTCGCTACGCGATGACCCGGTTAAGTAACCCAGTCCACGTGTCCAACCACGTGTCAACACGTGGCACAATCTTATGTATTGCGGCGTCACGCTACGCGATGGCCTAGGGAAAGGTCCATCGCGCTACGCGATGGTGGGCAAAACTTTGCCTATAAAAGGGGGCTACGGGTTTAAAGCATTCACATCCCAAAAACACCTTTCTTCACACACACACAACCTTGGGAGGCGTGCCCGACCACTATAAGGTTCCATGGTCCCGATTTCTCGTAATTGTGCAAGAACTAGAGTTTTAACGATCCGTAGATGTGTTAAGCAAGCTGGAAGCGAGGTCCTGACGATTTAAGTTTCAATAAGTGATAAGGGAGTAGAAGTGCTGCCCGTGCAAAACTTAGGCAATAAAAATACCCGCATGAGGTAGGTATTCTGCTTAAGTTATTATTTTATTATTATAAAGGCTTAGACTATGGTCGGAAGTATAGCCTGAACCTTGATTACTGATAAACATAATATACCTTTTCATAAGTAAATGTTATAGTCAAAGTATTGTTTTCTTTGTGATTAAGAAATGTGAGAAATAAAATAATATTTCTCTATGATTAAAAGAAATATACACAAATGTTATAGTTAAAATAAAGTTTCTTCTTGAAGAAGAAACCCAATATAAATATTTCTTCCTGAAGAAGAAACATAGTATATGATTAATGAATAGACAAATGGACTAAAGGTCCAAATGTTTTAAAGAACTGATTGTCAAAGTTAAGCTATGCGAAACAGACTATAAATCTGAAGCTAGATCATTGATCTAGATATTTATACAAAGGTTGTTCTCGTATTATAGGTCCGAGATAGAAAGAATGCAAAAATCAGAAAGATACACTGATCAAGAACAAAGGTGAATACGTCCAAACCTTTTTATAGTGTGAAATGTTTTATGACGTAAATACGTCTATGTACTGTTTTAAAGGTATTTATTTACTATGGAGGGTTATCCATAGATAAAGAGTCAGAAAAGATTTTATATGAGGATTGGTACAAATCCTCTATGTTTATGAAATGATTACTCTTATAAACTATGGACTGTTATCCATATGTAAAGAGTTATGAAAGTATTTGCATGAGGGTTGGTTCAAATCCTCTAAAAACGTTTTGATACAAGGTAGTACTAAACACTCAGGCTAAAATACATGTGTCTGGATCCATTCATATATGATTTGTAGTAGGCCACTACAATCATACTGACCATGAGGCAAGTGACTGTCTCTAAGGCGAGTGAAGTCCGATTATGTGGTCTATTGGTATTTTTAGTTCTGATGAGATGGGATGAGGCCCACTGAGTCGTTGAACACTATTGGTGTTGTATCATAACGAAGGTGATTTTGTATATGATTATATTATGATGAATTATGAAAAAATTTTTATTGAGTCAGCGTTATTCACTAGCACATAGCTGACGTATTTTTCCCCTACATTTCAGAGAAACAGTAAAGGTAGAACAGACAAGCAAGCCAGATTAGAAGATTGGGGACATAGTCATTAGAAGTGATCTGATGGCTCATATGTTTTAATTAAAATATTGAGAAGAATCATATTTTTAAATGGCAAGCATTTGAAATATCAAAATGGGTATTAAATTCCCGAGATTTTATTATAATAATATTTTATGACTTCCGCTAAAAGAATGTAACTCTGATATATTTGTAAAACAGGTACCAACTATTAGTCATACGCCTAGGCCCGAAGGTGGGGTGTGACATTAGCACTTGAGCACATGCACGATTACCCTTTTTTATCATACGCTTATCAATAACAACAGTTAGAGAAAAATTGAATCTTGTTTGAACCGGAAGCGGTGTAATTGAAGTAACTGGACCATGAGCCAATTTCAAAAGTGACACATGGGTGCACCTGGGCTTCAGCTAGCAAATCAAGTCTGTAAGCTACCCTTCGTATTCTCTCAACAATAAGAAAAGGTCCATAGTACTTGGGGCTTAGTTTATTCGCTTTCCCCTGTTTCAAAGAGTTTTGACAATAGGGATGAAGTTTTAAAAAAACCCAATTGCCAATTTGGAATTCTCTTTCAGATCTATGCTTATCTGCCAATTGCTTCATACGGTTTTGAGCTCTAATTAAAGACTGTCTAAGTTCCTGAATTGCATCTTCTCTTTCACATAACAATTCATCCACAACTGCTACTTGACAATCTTTATGTATATAAGGAATAAAGATAGGTGGTGCATACCCGTATAATGCTTGAAATGGTGTCATTTTTAGTGTAGAATGGAAATTTGTGTTGTACCACCATTCAGCTAGGGAAACCCATTTTATCCAGCTAGTATTTGTGCTTAGAGTCAGGTAAGATTCAATGCATCTGTTTGTCCATCCGATTGAGGATGGTAAGCAGTAGACATTGCTAACTGTATGCCATGTAATCTGGTGAACTCTTTCCAAAAGTTGCTCATAAACAAAGGATCTCGATCAGATACTATAGTCTGAGGCCAGCCTTGCAATTTGAATACATGGTCTAGAAACAGTTGAGCAACTGTTGCAGCAGTATAAGGATGACCCAAAGGAATGAAGTGGCCATACTTAGTTAGCCTATCTATAATGACCAAGATCGAGTCTTTACCTTGAACTTTAGGAAATCCTCCCACAAAATCCATAGAGATGTCTGAAAATATGTATTTAGGAACTGGAAAAGCTGTGTTTTCATGTTTTCCCCTTTGGCATACCTCACAATTCCTAATCAATTGTTTGACTTGTTTATTCAAACCTCTCCATTTAAACATACTCTTGACCCTCTGAACTGTGGCATGAACCCCTGAATGACCCCCTACTGCTGAACTGTGACTGAATTGGATAATGTCATTATGTAAAGTTGGATTCTTGCCCACCACAATTCTGTTTTTCTTGGTCAACAAATTATTTTCCCATTTATAATTTGAAACATTAAATCCTTGAGATAATTTTTGTATGACTTCTTGCAACTTCAAATCTGATTTCCAGGAATCTTTGATTAATAGAGTAGAATCTAGTGTAGACAGGGTTAGAGTGAATAAAGTTGGACCCTAGACTCTGGATAAAGCATCAGCAACTTGATTATCCACACCCTTTTTATACACAATGTCATAGTTATACCCCACCATTTTAGATAACCACACATGTTGCAGGGGAGTAGTTAGCTTCTGTTCCAGTAAGTATTTTAAACTTTTCTGATCACTTCTAATTATAAAATGCCCCATAGACAAGTAATGATGCCAATGCTTAACTGCAAATATAATAGCCAATAACTCTTTTTCATACACTGATAAAGCCTGTTGTCTAGGACACAATGCTTTACTGATGAAAGCTAGGGGATGAGAGTCTTGCATAAGAACAGCTCCAATTCCCATAGATGATGCATCAGTTTCTAAAACAAAAGTTTTAGAGAAATCAGGCAAACCTAAGACAGGAGGAGAGCACAAAGCTTGTTTGAGAGTATTGAAAGCCAAGGAAGCTTCTTCAGTCCATTCAAAACTATCTTTTCTTAATAGGTTGGTAAGTGGCTTAGCCAAAAGACCATAAGATCTTATGAACCTTCTGTAGTAACCCGATAAGCCCAAAAATCCTCTTAACTGTTTGATGTTAGCAGGTGTGGGCCATTGTTGAATAGCTTCAACCTTCTTTGGATCAGTGGCAACTCCCTCATGGGAGATTATGTGTCCCAAATACTCTACTAATTGACCACCAAAATTACATTTAGAAAGTCTAGCGTAGAGTTTATTAGATCTTAAGAGTTCTAACACTTCTCTCAAATGAATAACATGTTGATCCAGTGATTTACTAAAGACCAGAATGTCATCAAAAAATACCAGGACTGATTTTCTCAACAGCTTTTGGAAGGTGTGATTCATGAGTGACTGGAAAGTTGCTGGCACATTGGTTAAGCCAAATGGCATAACCAAAAATTCGAAATGCCCTTCATGAGTCCTGAATGCTGTTTTGTGGACATTATCAGCAAACATCCTAATCTGGTGATAACCAGATCTTAAATCTAATTTGGAAAAGATTGTTGCACCACCCAATTCATCTAACAGTTCCTCAATCAATAGAATTGGGTGTAGCCACATTCAACTTTCTCTAGTCATTACACATCCTCCAACTTCCATCTTTCTTTTTGACTAACACTACAGGAGCAGCAAAAGGGCTTGAACTTCCCCTTATTACCCCTGTATCTAATAATTCCCTTGTCATCTTTTCAATTATGTCTTTTTGAGCCGACTGATATCTATAGGGTTTTTGATAGATTGCCACAGTTTCATCTTTTAATAATACCCTATGATCAAATTTCCTAGCTGGAGGAAGAGAAGACGGTGTTTGAAAAACATCTTCAAATTCTTGTAATAACAACAGAATAGCCTCATGATTAACCTCTTTAGAAACCACAGTTCTATGTTGGAATTGTTCTTTATCGTGTTCCACTTGCAGGCTGAACAACTGAGATTGCACCACTTGGTCATTAGCCTTAATTAAGTGACTCATAACTTCAGTGGAACATAAAGATAAAGTATTAGACTTATTTCCTTTCAACTGATATACTTTATCTGCCATAGTGAATTGCATAGTCAATTCCTGGAAATTCCATACAATGTTGCCAAGAGGGATCAGCCATTGAATCCCTAGAACCATATCATAGTTACCCAAAGGAATCACTAACACATCTGCCTTGAACCATAACCCTTGCATCTGCCACTGAAAGTCAGGGCAGACCTTAACACATTCTAATTGTGTACCATTTGCCACACCTACTTTCATTCCCTTAATACTCTTCATTTGACATCTAAGTTTTTGTGCCAATTGTTCATCCATAAAATTGTGAGTTGATCCAGAGTCTATAAAGATCTGTAAACGTTTATTGCCCACCACTTGCATGGTGGAATAGGAAGGTACTCTGGTTAAAGCATGAATAGAAATGAGTGGTTCATTGACAATAGGTTCATTGAGTTGTGATTCACTATCCACTAAAGGTATAATCTCCTCTTCATCCCCATACAACTCAATGACATAAAGTTGTTTATTTGGACATTTATGAGTGGGTGTGAATTTTCATTACACCAAAAACATTCGCCTTTAGATCTCTTAACATCCATCTCCTTACTAGTAAGTTTCCTAGTGTTATTAGAAGAGAACCGATCAATGATTGTTCTTGAATATTCAGCCCATGAGACACTGGTAATGGATCTGTTCTTGATGAAATTATTGTGCCATTTCATAGCCTTCCCATCCAAGTTAATCACAGCATAACGAACCTTGTGCATCTCTGGAGTTTCATCAACATCAAAGAAATGTTGGGACTTAGCAATCCAGTCTTCCACGTCTGCAGTTCCATCAAACTTATGGAATTCGATTTTCCCCAATCTGAACAAACGATCAGTTCTTGCAAAATTGTTCAAATCCAAACTCATTCCAGAATGATTAGAAGGTCCTTTTGAACAATTAGAAGGCACAATCTTGTCCAGCATTGCTCGAATATCAGCGAAAGATTGATGAGATTCATCCATAAACGAATTGATTTTCGCCAATGCGTTTGAGTGTTCGCGGACGGTTTTATCAATTTCCGCTTGGCTTCTCGTAGTCGTCATAACAGAATTAAATCGAAATTGACGGAAGAATTGAATGAATATGACAGAATTGTAACTCCGGCGAAGAATTCCGGTGAACAAATAGGTTCAATTGTAGGGCAAATAGAACGTTTAATCGGAAGAAATTAATCAACAATTGATCAATTCCGGCTACAAATGGATCGGATTAGAAAGGAATTGATTGAACAATTGATAAATTCCAGAATTGAAACAAAAGAATAGAACAGATTGAATCAAATTGAAACAAAAGGTCTAGAATCGGTTGAGCTTTGATACCAATTGATATGAACGAACAGAAGTAGAGAGATAAACTCAGAAATTAGGATAACAATTAATCGATCTCCTCATTAACAAACCCAACGGTATTAGTACAGACTCGATTAACTAACTGTTCAACTAACTATCTGACTTATTACACAATTAGCCCCATACTAATACAATTTTACAAACAGACCCCTCAACTATAACACTTGTAACAGCATCTGTCCTACTAAAAGGCACTAGTCTCATGAGACGTAGAATATAGAGCCATGAAGTTCCATTATTTATGCCAATAACTCAATTTTCCTTCGTCAATTATGTTGTCACGCTGTATTATTTATCGTTACGATATTATACATTTGGATATAACATATTGAGCAAATTTGTAAAAATGAATATGTTATCTATATCAAAATATTAGGATTAAAGAATTATAATCATAGCTTGCTACCACTCTAGATGTTCATATCAAAATCTGTAATGTTAATTGAGATTCGACTATTCGAGGCAACGATCTAGAGATTTTGTTTTCCACTTTCCCCTTTATTCGGCCCATTTAGTTGTTTGTAAGGCCCAAACATGTGTTAGGCACTTTCCCATTTCTTCCAAAAATCCCAACAGTTAATTCTTAAGATTAGTGGAGCTGAGGTAGAGGTAGTCATTATTATTAATTATGTGACAAGATTAACTTCATATTACTAAAATTATCATCAATAAGTAGCATTGTTGTTTAAAGCTACATACTTTTAGATACATATATGCTTTAACAAAAAGGATTGAAGATGTTTTATGGGTTTAGATATGACATCTTGTCTCAGAGAAACTCATTCAGATCGGACATTAGGGCTAGTTTCAAAACTTGTTAAAAGAAAAGATGTCTTTTGTTGTGGGACACGTGGTACTGACTGTGCCATCTAAGGGATTTTTATGGCTATGGTTATTCACACACCCTTGACCAATCCACACCCCCTTTAACATGAGGTTTCATATGATAGTATAAAATCATATTTACCTCTCTACTTTGTTTATATTCTATAAACCTTCTACATCATAGTATTTCTAGTTTGGTATAGCCCTGGATGTTTCTGACAGAAGATTATTACTCTGGTTAAAATATTTTGATAGTACAATTACAATTTCAATTGGATAATTCAAAGACAAAATATACAATTACGGGTGAAGGTTGCATTACAACGTTGTACATTGTGGATAAATCATTGTACATTGTTGTTACAGATATTGGGTGTTCAATTTTGTTTACAAGTTCTACTGCATGTAGTTCATGTTGGTTATTTTAGTGTTATTGGATTAACTTATCGATCGAGGAAATAACGTTAGAGATTAAACGAGTTAGGTGACGCGAGAGTGCATGCTCGATTTAATTCTAATGTTATTTGGGCTTTACAATAACATTGGATTTATTATTTTAAAACTTGGGCTTAAGTGTTATGTTAATTGGGTTTAATTGATTTAGGGATTATTGTTTTAATAAAAACAATATGATGGATCAGTTAATATAAAGGCCTATGGTATTATTTTGGCCATGGGGTTTTTTCCTTGTTTTAATATGTTATCGATCGATTGAGATAGATGAGAACAACCGTTACAGGGTTCTCTGGTTCTTCATCGATATACATAGAACAATCAAAATTCAATTCCATGTGCAGAAATTCTCTGTCTTATCCGATAAATCATTGTGTGTAACCCACAAATAGATTTATCTAATAGTGATTACACGATTCAGAGAATAATCCATGTTGCAATTTCTTCATCTACAATGGCATACAAGACTACCAGGTTTGTTTGCTTGTTTAATTGATTGATTTTGGTTATAGACCACCCAAAATATACAACAGTTCATTCCTACGATGCTTATTTGTGGTGAATCAGATTTACCGTGTTGTTCCGTCATACACGTGTTTCTTAAGGTGTTAGTGTTTGATACTGCACATTTTTCTATTTCGTTTCCGTGTGACGCTCATGAGTAGTTTGATGAAATGCCCACACTTCAGTTGTGGTTTCATGTGATGTTCACTGATTGTTGTTAATTGAGTAATATATTTTGAGGGAAAATATGTATCAATTGAATTATGGTTTCTTTTGTTGTGTGCTGCAAGGGTTTGTACTTAAAATCAATTAGTTATTGCCTTATTGGGATTTCATTTGCCATGGTGAGAACATGTTTTCTTTATTATTATTTGATAATTAATGAATAATTGCCCCCCTTATTTCATCTCACATAATGTGTATTTATAATACAATACAAATCTTGTAATTTGAGACTAATTCTTAATTTACTAAATATACAAAGTTGCTTAATATATGTACGACTATTACTCCCCCGCAGTCGAAGCGAAGGGAGGACCGATGCTTAGACTGGATCGAAAGTCATCGAAGAGGACGTGTGGCAAGCCTTTGGTGAAGATGTCAGCAACTTGATGGCGAGACGACACATGAACCACACGAACATTTCCTTTTTGAACCTGTTCCCAAACAAAATGAATGTCAAGCTCGATATGTTTAGTGCGTTGGTGCTGAACCGGGTTACCCGACAGATAGATAGCACTAACATTATCGCAATAAACTATAGTTGCACGGTTCAGTGGGCGTTGGAGCTCTAGAAGAAGGTTACGCAGCCAGCAGATTTTAGCGACAACATTAGCAACTCCACGGTATTCAGCCTCTGCACTGGAGCGACTGATGGTAGACTGCCGTTTAGAGGACCAGGAAATGAGATTGTCGCCTAGATAAACACAGTAACCTGATGTTGAGCGTCTCGTGTCAGGGCATCCAGCCCAATCCGCATCTGTATAAGCGCGTAGAGAACCAGTGTCAGAGGGACCCAGGTGAAGCACAAGATTAGGTGTTCCCTGAATGTACCGGATAATTTGTTTCAAGGCATTCCAGTGAGTAGCCCGAGGAGCATGCATGTGCATGCAAATTTGTTGCACTGCATAGGAGATGTCGGGGCGTGTAAACGTGAGATACTGTAGGGCACCTGCAAGAGAACGAAAAGCGGACGGATCATCATGAAGGGGACCTGTGTCTGCACTGAGCTTGGGTTGCGTGTCGACTGGTGTGGCAACCGGCTTACATGAATCCATAGCCGCACGATGGATGATGTCTTTGACGTAGGCCGATTGCGAGAGAAAGAGATTGTTGCCTGTACGAGTCACCTGTATACCCAGAAAGTAGGACAAGGGCCCCAAGTCTTTCATTGAGAATTCTCCTGCAAGACTGGACATTAGTCGACCCCGAAGAGCTTCATTGGAGGTAGTAAGTATGATGTCATCGACGTATATCAGGAGATACGCAATGTCACGACCCTGGTTATATATGAACAAGGAGTTATCACATTTACTTTGGCGGAAACCCTGCAAAAGAACAAAATCAGTGAACCGTTGGTACCACGCCCAAGGGGCCTGTTTCAGACCATATAAGGATTTCTTCAGGCGACAAACATGATCAGGGTAGTCTCGATCGCGAAACCCCATGGGTTGATGCATATAGACTGTCTCATGTAGAGTGCCGTGTAAGAAAGCATTAGTGACATCCAGTTGATTGATCTGCCAGGATTGAGCCAGAGCCAGTGACAAAATAAGTCGAATAGTGGCCGGTTTAACAACCGGGCTGAATGTTTCGCCACAATCTATACCTGCCTGCTGACCACGGCCATCACAAACGAGCCGAGCCTTGTACCGTTCCAACATGCCATCAGACCTGAACTTGTGTTTAAATAGCCACATACTACGAATAATATTCATGTCGGGAGTGCGAGGTACAAGCTCCCAGGTCTTATTTTTAATAAGGGCACTAAATTCGTTGGTCATGGCACTATACCATTCTGGAGTGGACAAAGCAACCTTGGGATTTTTCGGAATTGGTTGAAGAGTAGTGGTGTTGAGGTTGAAAAGGTGCTTGGGTTTGACAATGCCACTCATGGAGCGGGTGCGCATAGAATGGGTATTGGCTGCTGCAGGGGGTGGGTTTGAGGCTGGTACGGGATCGGGTAGATTAGGCGATGGGTTGGTGAATGGGCCGGGTGTAGTAGAAGCGGTAGAGGTGTTAGGGGTGTGAGTTTGTGAGGGTGGTGGGGTAAGAGAGTGGGCTGAGGGAGTGGTTGAGGACTGGGCCGAATGAGAGGGTGATAATGGGCCTTGGGCAGTAGGGGATTGGGTAGTGTGCTGGTCGGTTGAAGTGTGGGTTGGGGTAGAGTTATTAGGTTGGGTGGTGGAGGTTTGGGCTGGGGATTGTTGGGGCGGCAGTGGGCCGGTTGGGCCAGGGGAGACATGTGACCATATTAGAGGGTTTAAGGTTGGGTTTAGGAAGTCATACGTGTGGGCTGTGGTTGGGGACTGTATTGCAAATGGGAAAATGGTTTCCTCAAATTTGACATGTCGGGAGATAAAGATTTGATTGGTGGAGAGGTTTAGACATTTGTAGCCACGGTGATTTGGAGGATAACCAATGAAAACACACGGGTGTGAGCGTTGGGTTAATTTATTGATGGTTGTGGAGGGTGTTATGGGATAGCATAGGCAACCGAAAACACGTAGATGGTCGTATTCCGGTTGACAATTGTATAAGAGGGAGGTGGGGGATTTAAAGTTTAGTGTTTTGGTGGGCAGAATGTTTAATAAGTATGTGACGGTGGCAAGGGCATGGTGCCAAAGGTTAGGAGGTAACGATGCTTGCGCGAGAAGGGTGCGAAGCATGTTATTGATGGTGCGGATTTTGCGTTCCGCTTTGCCATTTTGAGAGGAGGTGTGCGGACAAGAAAACCGAAAATGCATGCCATTTGTGTCACAAAAAGTGTAAAAGTTGTTGTTAGCATATTCGGTTCCATTGTTGCATTGGAATTGTTTTATTCTTCTCTCAAATTGGGTGTTGACGTGGGTGTAAAAGGATTTAAAAGTGGCAAAAACCTGTGATTTATGGGAAAGGGGAAATGTCCATAAGAAATCTGTGCAATTATCAAGAAACAACACATAATATCGGTGACCTCCCGTGCTAAGGACGGGGGAGGTCCATAAATCACTATGAATAATATCAAAAGGCATAGAAGTAGAATTCATAGAATCATAAAAAGGAAGTTTAGTCTTCCCAAAAACACATAGTTCACACAAAGTGTTATTTATTTTGGAATAATTAATGAAAGACGACAATTTTAAAGAATGTAAAAGACTATTTCCCGGGTGTCCTAGACGTTGATGCCAGCGATCTTGTGTGATGATGGTGAAGGAGGATGGTTGGTTGGAAGTAGTGTGGAGAGGAGCGGTGAGCGGATAAAGATCGCCGGTGCTGTTGCATCTAAGGATGGGCGCCCGAGTTTTGAGATCCTTCACAACAAAACCAAAAGGGTCAAACTCAATAGAAACAAGGTTATCAGTGGTTAGTCGTCTAACAGAAATTAAGTTTTTGATGATGTGCGGGGCAAAAAGGATATTGTTTAATTTTAATTGTGGAAAGGGTGGTGGTAGGACTTGGTTGCCTTGTGCCACAACTGGAATAGATTGACCATTACCAACAATTATAAATTTATTAGTGCACGTATTAAACTTGGACGGGGAGTATATACCTTGCTGGTTGGCTGAGTGGGAGGAGGCACCGGTGTCCATAACGCCATGATCGGGTGGGTTGAGAGTCATCGTATAGAGAGCTTGTTCGATGTCCGTAGGGGTGTAGGAGTAGTTCGCCTGATCCGGATGAGCTTCTAATATACCCTGGCTGTTTTGTTGGTTTGGCCTGGATGGATACGGACAAGGTGGACGACCCGAGGATGGCTGCGACCACTTTTGAGAAGAATTGTTCATCAGTTGCGACCACTAGTTGGCTGTCCAGGAAGTTGGAAAAACAATATAGGGGTGGTTTGGAGATGCTTAAGGCTAGCGGTTCCTGTTATTATTATTATTACGCGGGCGACCCCGTCCACGACCCCGAGACCTATTCCGGTTACTTGCAGCAGCGTCGGTGGATGGCTGAGATGCTGCAACAGCGGCTAAGGCAGTAGCCGAGAGCTGTACAGCCGCTGCTAATTGGCGCTTCTTCTTGGCTTCTTCGTTGGTGAGACGGGAACGAACTTCAGAAAAATCCGGAAGTGGATCACGGTTTTGCAGAACTGTGGATATTCCATCAAACTGTTCGGTCAAGCCTGTGAGGACTTGTAGCACGAGCATACGGTTGTCGATGGGAGACCCGAGGCCTTGTAGTTGGTCAGCCAACTGTTTCGCATGCCGTAAATAAGCGGACATAGAAGAGAAGTTGGCGAGATTCAGATTAGCGAATTCTTGGCCAAGGAAGATGGCACGGGTGTGGCTATTATCATTGAATTCTTTCTGAAGCGCAGTCCAGGCTTCAAAAGCCGACTGACCAGGGACGCAGATGATGTGTAGGAGATCAGTCGAGATGGTCCCGTATATCCACTGGAGCACAAGAGCATCCAGCCGAGACCAAAGGGCTGTCTTCGGGTCAGCGTCCGTCGTTTCAGAGGACGAAGAAGACGCGGGTTCGGCAGGCTTTGGGGAGAGGTGTTGGATGACCTCGTAGGCTCGACAGTGTATCTGGAAAAGTTCCAGCCATGTGGTAAAGTGAGGCGATTCCTTTTCCAAAACCATGGGAATGAAATTGCGGATATTGGTGATGGTCATGGCTGGATGGAGTTTGGGATCCATGGCAGCCTGAATAGGGGATAATGGATGAAGAGAATGTGAGAGGAAGGGAGGAAGAAGACCGGCGGCAGTGAGAGGCACCGGTTGAGGGGTAGGGTTAGGATGTTAGAGGAATGATACCATGATAATTAATGAATAATTGCCCCCCTTATTTCATCCCACATAATGTGTATTTATAATACAATACAAATCTTGTAATTTGAGACTAATTCTTAATTTACTAAATATACAAAGTTGCCTAATATATGTACGACTATTATTATTATTATTATTATTATTATTATTATTGGTCAACTAATTTGAATAGCTAAAATTTGTCATATCACATTAGTCGTTTATCTTGTTTTAATAATGTTCACTGTCATTCAATGAAGTTGTTTGTCCTGCTTGACTACAAGGTATCTTACTTTAATAGGTTTCTCATGTTGTTTGCATCGTGTGCTCTTAGTTTTGTTAAAATGTGATTCGTAGCCAAGTTGATAGGCGATAACGTTGTCTGAGCCTTTTGCTCCATATTTTTTATAGCTTGAATGGGATGGAGACTATATTCGGTTAAATTCCTCAACGCGTGAACACTTAACATTCACCCAAATGCAACCCCTTTAGGTAAACGGGTTGCTAGCAAAATGTGTTTCGTTACATCTATTTCTTGGTTTCGATTAAATTTAATTTGTCATTAGTTTTTTTGTTACATTCAAATTGAGTTGCGGGGTTCCAAATCCTAGTTCAAAGACAAAAAGAATGGGCGTTGAGATCTTCGGTTGTGAAAAACTGTTAAAAATAAGACGAACAAAGACTTGTGGTTATAATTGAAAGGGCATACCCTTTCGTGAAAAGTGTGTTAATTTACGGTTAAAAATGGTTGGTGCTTAAAAAGTTTGGCACTTATTTCAGTTACAGTTAAGTAATTTATGTTAGCAAGAAAGCCTTCAATAGTAATTTATGTTAGCAAGAAAGCCTTCAATAGTAACTGAATTAACACATATGATTGGTCTAAAGCACTAACTTAATTACAGAAGTTGCTGTGATAATAGATGATGTTCAGGGCCGTCTCTAAGAGCATGATGGTCGTCGTGGGCTTTGCACGAGATATAAAAATGAGCCTCGAAATTTATTAAAAGAAATTAAAAACTCATATAATATATCAAATATATTAAAAGAAATTAAAAACTTATCGGCCTCAAACCTTGATGGGCTTTGCACGATTGCTTAGCCCGAACATGCTCTAAGACGGCTCTGATGATGTTCAAAAGTGCCACTAATGGACCAACTTGTTGCTAAACACAAGTAGTCATACTACTTTTCATCAATCATGCAAACACAAAGCAACTTGCAAAGACTTTTCAGTTAGGTAATCGATTTTCACCGTGGGGGCGAGTTGCTAGCCATCGCCAAAGGTTTATAGCCCTTTTGACCAGCCATTGGTGCTGCCCCTTGGTACTCCTTGTCTCTAGGGGGTTTCGTGCTTTGGAAACATGGGTCGTTGGTGCAAGAAAGTACAAGTGTCTCGAACAAACGTGCACTTTCCACACCCTCCTAACTTGTATTGTTTCGTGACATACTCAAATCATCAACATGCATCTCACTCCAATCTCTATCTTAACCAAATATATTGCGGAAATTATGGACTCATTTCTCATTTTTCGTATTTTTTTCAACGGTATTTTCCATATTTTATTTCCTTTTTTGCAAATGAGAGAAAGAGAAGAAAATAATAAAACAAGAAAAAAAAAGATATTTAAATGAACAGAAATGGAGAGTAGGAGTTTGAGTGAAAGTCGATAAAGGATAAACAAATTTTACAAATATGTTTTTTTCATAAGGGAAAATCTCATATAATAGTAACCAACTTTCAAAAGTGTTCGAATTAGGTCACTGACGCATATTTTCCTCAAATCGGGTCACTAAATCTTCAAATCAAGTCTCACCGATTTTTTTGTGCATCAAAAAAGAAATTGAGGGTAAGATGTGGGGGTCAAAATTTACAATATATGTAGCTAAATTAAAAAAAATTAAAAAACGTTAATTATATTAAAATTTAAAAATAAAATTCACGTCGCCACTCAACGTCAACCTCAAAAAAAAGATAAAAAGATTTCCTATATAAAGCAAAAAAGAAAAAGGCTAAAAAAACATGTTAAAACCTTTAATTTAATCAAACATGAAAATTGAGTGACTTAATTAAAACATTTTTTAAAGTTGAGTGACATAATTAGAACACTTTTGAAAGTTGGTTACTATTCTATAAAGTTGCCTCTTTTCATAAATTATAGGGTTTACACTTTCAAAATACAAATTTTAAAATTTGAAAGGTCTTGTTTTATATATTTATTTATTTTTTATAACAGTGAGCCTTACTAAAACGAGATATCAACAGTCTATACTGGCTTTAACGTTCCAAACTTGACACACCTAGAAACACCGTCAAGAAGAAAACACACCACTGTGGAAAAACTTCATTGAGTTAAGTTTCAAACCCGAGACCATAAATGTTTTGTTAATGACTACTAATCTTAGTTTAAGAACTGATTTAAAGGGCGGTTAAACAATAACCGACGTCATATTGTTCGAATACTGTAAAAGAAAGGTTATTTGTATCGATGGCTTTATATTAAAGGAAAATAAACGTTCCATATTGGATCCATAGATACATATAGAATTATGTGAAAGCCCGTATTCGATGAAAGTTAGGCCACAGACGTCTTTGGAACATAACTGTGAATTAAATGTATATAATGATGTTGTCCCATATGAAAAGATGGAAGTATGAAACCAACACATTCCATAAATCTTAGGGAAAAAAAGTCCTCTAATAAAAAAAATAAAGACAAAAGTTAAAATAGACTTTATTAAAGAAGCAAATTATAACCAACACATTCCATAAATCTAGGGAAAATGTCTTCATAATTAAAATTAAAAGAGAGAGAGAGAGAGAATTGGAAATAAGCTTTGTAAAAGAAGCAACTTGTATATAGTTTTATATACTTTTAGTCAGAAAAAGCAAAAAAGAAATATACCACTTTTAACTTTAGCTAACAAGATCAGGCCTACGCATTGATGAATATTTAGAGTTTATGGTTCGGAGACGGCCTTGGAGGTACGAGAAGGAAAAAGACAGGCAAAAGAAGGTTGGTGAATCAAGCAAGATGGTGACCGAAAAGGAGAATATTGTTGTCCCAAAAGTTGTTGAAAACAAGAATATGGAGACTGCGAAGGATGTTGGTTCAAGTTTAAAAGTTGTTTTTATGATGTTCAAGTAGAAGAAAAGAATATTAGGGCTTGTAGAAATGAAGATCAAAAGAATTACATAGTGTTGATGACGTGCTAGTTTTGAAGATGATTTTGATCTCGGAGTACCTAACGAGGTTGAAGAATTTTTTGATTTTACAATCCTTGTTAACAAGGAAGATGACTCTTATCGAAGAATGCTGAAGAAGGCAAGGAGGAAAAATGAACAAGGTTTAGGGAGGAATATTAAGCCTTAAACCTTGATTTGTAATAATCTTGCTAACGGGCTAATTTTAATTAGTGTTATATTAAAACAATATATCTATGTAATATTGTAATGTGGTTGTGAGTTGTAACTATATTAAATTTGAGCCATAAGACTCTTTTAAGTTTACAAGATGGGATATCACGGTAAGGGATGATACCAGACGATTGAAGATAGTTATAGAAGTAGAACCCTGATTTTAAGATAGTAGTCTGAAGAAACACTAACCGGACCTCGGGCAGATTACTGGTAACCTGGGGGTTGGATAGCTGTTTCCCACGAGGGGTTAGACCCTTGGAAGATGGTTCTTCTGATAACCTGCAAAACAGACACCGTGAGCTCGTCACTGAGAAGGGGGGGGTTCCTCCTTGTGACCACCCTCCGGCGTGAGAATCAGACTAGATTGCTCTTTAAATATAAAAGTATATTAAGAGATTGCTAGAGCAGATATCAGGTATATTATGATAATGTCGTAAGATATGTTAAGATGAGATGGTCATACCATTTGTGGTATTTATAGCCGAAGGTAGGTTTCCAAGGAGGTATGGCCGGCTGCAACAGTGTTCCTGTTCATCAACAGTAGCCTACGCACGTGCCCTGCTGGTAGTTGGTGGGTAGGCAGCGGCTGATAGCGACCAGGCCTGCTGTATACTATTCCCTTTCCACCAACTGCCGGCTACGCACGTGGTATGACAGTAGTTGGTGAGTAGGCAGCGGCTTAATAGTGATACAGTACAGGAGCATGCTGCTCGCCATACTGTATCAGTGAGCTGTCGTATCCCTGATCAGATCTTTCGCCCATACCTCGTCAGGTACAGTAAAATGTCCTTCAGTATAGACTGGCTTATTTGGGCGGGAGTATTCCCCCTCCCGCCTCTGTGCGGGATTGCTCCCGGCTTTGCTCATTCCTTCAGGTGACACTGAATGATCGAGAGCTAAGTACCTAGTGCGTGTAGCCATGCTGCGCGGGTGGCCTTCCCTCATGGCTTGTATCCGAGGCTGCGGGAACAGGCGGAGTCCTTCACCATGGAAGGCATTTCCTGCGGGACCAGCTTACATACTGCGCGTAAGGACGTCACGTCTCTGAGCATGGTTGGTCCTGCGGATCCAGTTGGTCTCTGCGCAGACGTCCCTGTTTAAGGTGAGTCTTGCGGGTCCAACTGGGCTCTGCTGGGACCTACCTCTTCATAGTCCAAACGCCCTCACGAGTAGTAACGGCCGGGCTAGTAAATTGCTTTGTAGTTTACGGATTTCCTGCTTCATGACTTGTGTGGGTAATTCTTAGTTTAAATTAAAATCTAAAAATAAATTTTGTAAAATGCAATATATAATATAAGTTGACTAAGTAGCAAAAATGGGATAGTGACGTGCACATGGTTTCTACTCGTCTAATACCTTTTCACCAGAAAAATATATTAAATAAATGGAAGTTAAAAATAAACGATGGTGGACTATAACTTGATTTTGCTTTCCTACGTGGGTTTGCCATCATCTTGCTGCTTTCTTTCTAGTTCTTTTTATTATTAATTAATAATTTAATTATTATTTTTTTATTGTTAGTAGATTGGTTTATCTGTTATTACAATAAAATTTATTTTATGTTCGAATTAACGCTAGCATAATAAAGAACTAATAAAAATATGGTTAGACGCTGGTCAAACGATAGAATAGAATAGGAATAATCGGTATTAATCAGATTGTAATTTATGTGTAAATTTTTAAATATATATATATATATGTGTATTTATATAGAAGAGAGTTAACAGACAAATAAAATTAACGTGCTAATTGTGAGAATCAAATAGAGTAATTATATATACAAGTAGAATAATTATATATAATTACTCTATGATGTAATTGCATAATTACTCTACTTGATTCTCACAATTAGCACGTTAATTTTATTTGTATTTGATCCGAACCTTATCTATATATATACACACCATATTTTATATATAAACTTTTCAATTTTGACCAAATAGCAATCAATCGGCACATAATCGGTGGGGTGCTAACTAGGTACTAATCGATGCCTTGGCGCGATTTTGACAACCATGGTTATATTTTTTTAAACAGTTTTAGTGCAATTGGTTTCCAGTGGACTCTGAAAGACTTATCACCTGCATACAACTTACCTTACCCGAGTTCGAAACTTAGAGCAATGATGTTCTCCTTTGTTAGAATCAAATTGGGATCCAGGAGGTTCCCA
This sequence comes from Bidens hawaiensis, assembly GCF_021521415.1. Classification (NCBI taxonomy): domain Eukaryota; kingdom Viridiplantae; phylum Streptophyta; class Magnoliopsida; order Asterales; family Asteraceae; genus Bidens; species Bidens hawaiensis. The sequence goes on from NW_027498061.1 coordinate 61,673, forward strand.
CATAATTCTTGTCACATTTGTGATTCAAACCAATATATCCCATTTGCTTTGCAATTAATCCAGTTGCTTTATATTAATTAATTTGAATTAGGAAAGCAGATAAATAGATAAATATACTATTTATAAATATAACAACACAATTATATAAAAGGATCCCACTTAAACACCCAAACACACGCACACATATAAAAAAGATTATCATAAGACATGGCTGTCTAGCTAATGGAATAATTAACATTTATTTTTGTGTACAAAGTCTCATAAAAGTAACTTTAAGGACTATTTGTTATACTTTTGACAACATAGTTTCTTCTTTTTTGCTTTTCTTATTTATCTCAATAATTAGATGTATCAAAATCAAATTCATCATCATTAGCATTATAGTTTTCCAATGATCATTATTCTTGTTGGATTTTCAAAAGGTTTTTGAGATGTCTTGTTAATAATGTCTATATTGTTATTTCTTTTCGTATAAGATAAGGATTAATAAATTATAATTTATGTAGTATTTAATGAATGTCATAGTGTAATTCATATATGTTGGATGTTTTGGGACCAATAAGGACGTGCAGGAGGCATCCTATTGGCGTTGTCCCCTCAACTCTGATTTCGTTCTAATCTTTGAAGCTATGCTTCTTAAATAGGTGTTTCGTACGTGTTACGATGCTTACTTTTAGGGGTGAGCAGAAAACCGAATTAACCGAAAAAACCAAACCGAAGTATTAACTGACGGTTAATTTCAGGATTTTCATGCGTGTTCATATTCAACTTATTTAAGGTTGAAAGTTATATAAAAATTCAAGTTTAATAACCGATTAAGCCACATGTTAGTTTTTGGTCATGAATAGTTATATTTATACCGCACAAAAGTTAATCATTTTTCATTAATATCGAACAAGTGTTCATCTTATGGTTGTAATAAACACTCGTCTACCATTCCTCGTATAATGTATTATGAAATACAAACCCATTCTTAAGATTCAAACATTTATAACTAAATCAACTTAATTAGCAACTTTGCTACCGAAATAAGCGACAAAATCATGGTCAAATTTGGTGTACATTTAGCCCGAACAATGTCACAAATAATAAGACTTTAAGAGGGCAAATGAAAAATGTTTATAGGTTAGTAGCTACAAGTACAAACATATTTTATGTTAACTATTGATTTAATGAGGTTATAAAAATAAATCTTTATGGAAATTTGTGATTATATTAATGCGTAAATGAAAGTTCATGTACAAAATAATCTTAATATGAAAACGTAAGAAACTATATCAATTTATCAAAAATGAGAACGTATGAAACAATATCAACTACAATACCAATCTACAAAAACAATGTTTTATAATAAAAAGAAAAAACTTAATAATAACAACAAAATAATCAAAATCAACAAAATAATAACAACAAATACTTATAACAGCATAAGTAAAAACATAATAATATCAACAAAATGTAAATCAACAAATACTTATAATATCTCAAAATCGAAAATTAGTAAATACGAACAAAAAATAACAGCAAACAATTATAAAAACAAACCTAATAATAACAAAAAATTGGTTATCATTATTTTCATGTTAAAAATAAAATGTATTTGATCCTGAAACTTAATACGTATATGATACTTTTCCTTATGAGCGTGGAATATAAATGATCGGGTGGCTCAGTAAACTGTTAGTAATCCGATAATCATTAATTTTTAAAGGTAATAAAAATGAAATATGATAAATTTATGATTTTCATCAGCAATTTTATCGTCTTCTACAAATAATTTTTTATGCATATTTTAGTAACTAAAAGTCAAAGCAAATATGAAACTGATTTATAAAATCAACAGGAATATGAAACTGATTTTTAACGTGAGACACCGAATGTTGTAATCTATATCTATATTATATAATGAGTGAGAGATGGACAAATTAAGACGTATGATTTTAAGTATAATACATAAGTTACAACCTAATAAAGCATATAGAAAAGGACAATATAGTCTTTTGAATGATAAACATCACGGTGCGCTTTTAATTCATTAAATATAGTTATAATTTAATCCCTTAACTTCAATCATCTTTTGTAAATTTAAACAATACTTACAACTATAACACATAATCTTTTACCTATATACTCTTTTTATTTTCACTTTTAACCCAATTTCTCCTACGAAATTTGAACGATCATAACTTTTTTGTACGTTAAAATTTTTTATAAAACATTGCACCATAAAAACGAGCATTTTATTATCTTTAATTTGAGTATCATATTGCTATAATTTTTTCATTTAAAAAAAACTACATTTTACGTATGGGCGTTTGCGGTTTTTTTTATAGTTTTTAAATTAAATCGTGAGCCAAACAAACCATTAGTAATGGATTTTTTGTCGTCGAAAACCGAAACCAATGACTGGTTTGAACGGTTTCTCGATTTCAAACCGAACAATGAACACACATAAGTCCGCGTTTCCCGCTGCATCGTGCGGACACCCGCCTAGTAATAATAAATAAAAATAATAATAAAATAATCAAAAATTGATTTCAAATTTCATATCACATGTTCAAACACCATTCTTTCCCCTCTACCTACCTTAATAGTTTACTGAAACAAAATTTCTACTATTCAATAGTCAACACATCTTTTATCATCCGTAAAATAAACCGAGTAAGGGATAGCCAATGACCTTTGGTCTAGCGGTACTAAAATGTTTAACAAATATTTGCTTTCTTTAGGGGTGTGCGGCTTTAAGTATTATGATTGATAAAAAAATATTATATACGAGTAAAGTTAGAGAATATATAAATTATCGTATAAAAAATATATGATTGTTTAAATAAGTTCAGAATCATATACTGTATATGTGATAAAACTTTCAACTACATGTACAACCCATTTACTAAATAATCATATTGTATTGCTAAATTTTGACCAGAAAAATAAAAAAAGTTTAGCTAGTAGTTTAAATTAACTAACTAGTCAAAAAGTTAATGTGAAGGGTAGCACAACAAATATCCAACTCGAGAAGGTTGTGGGCCCACTGTGGATATGTAATATGTTGGCATGTAATATTTATTTTAGTAACACTGTATATATGGTTAACTAAAACTTTAATATCCAAATTTAGTGTCACATTTTTTTTTTAACGAAAACAGTGACGGATCTAGAGTATGATTTCACGGGTAGCATAATTTTCTTTAACTGTACATTAAGAATTTTTTTTACCTGTTTCACAAGGACAGGCTTCAGGTTACGCCTTTCCCGTATACATGGGCCACGTTACGAGTTTCACGCATACCGGCGCCCAGTTACGTGTTTAGCTTATCCTGGGCCCTGTTTCACGTTAAACGTGTGTTGGCTCTGGGTTACCCGTTTCGCATGTACTGGCACCCGGTAACACATTTTGCTCGCACAAACGCCCGGTTATGCGTTTTGTGCATCCCGGACCCATTTCGCATTACGAGAGTACGAACGTCGGGTTACCCATTTGGCGGGTATAGGCTCCCAGTTACCCGTTTTGCGCGACGTATTGGCGCTCGGTTGCGTGTTCATGCGTGCCTTCGCCCTGTTATTTAAGTTGGGTTTTAAATTGTAATTAAGTAGTATGCTTTTAATCATCTTACGCTTTTAGCCTTTTAATAAAACTTTTAAATGTGAAGTTTGGGGCTTTCAAAATTTTGATGGGTAGCGTAATACAAATTCATGGGTAACGTAATCATAAAACGTAAAAAATAAAATTAAAAATTGCAATTTGCAGAAAAAGTTGAGAGGAAGCGGATGCTACCCTTACCATTAAGCTACGTCCGCCCCTGAACGACGATATAATCTAATCATAACAATACCATATTAATATTTATCACATGACTTTAATTAATCTTCATCTTAAAGAGAATAAACATCTTATAAGTTACAGAAAATTACTGTTTGCGTTCATGTGGTTTTAAGGAGGAGACACAATGAGTCCTCGAAATAATTTTTGAACTGGTTGAGTCTCTGTGGTTTCAGAAACGAACAATTTGAGTTCCTGTGGTTTCAAAAACAAACAATTTGAGTCCCCGTGGTTTCAGTAAAATGAAAGTTTATCCAGAAAGTTAAGTAGCGGCGATCAAATGGTTCGTTTCTGAAACCACGGGGACTCAACCAGTTCAAAAAAATTTTCGGAGACTCATTGTGCCTCCGCCTTAAAACCATAAAGACGCAAACAGTAATTTTCTCTATAAGTTATAACACAGATACGATTGGGCAAGTACCCTTTGATATAAATTCATTGTTATAAATAATTAAATGGAGCAACAGTTTTATAATGATTAAAGTAGTAAGCCAAAATTGCATATCCGCCTCCGGTCCTAACTTTTAAAAACTCAAGTAACCACAAAATCACCCTTGTAATTTATGCTGTGTTTATATTGTCGTGGCAACTTAATACAAATGCATTGTATGAATCCCTTTAGTTTCGACATGTTGAAGGATGAGTGAAGCCAACAAGGTTGGTTGATGGGCCATGTCTAAGTGTAACCCTGAAACAGCCAACAATTTGTACCCCACATGATGCCCTATTTCCAAACTTTGTACCGTTACCAGTATTTTCCCATTCTTATATAATATTCATTCTAATTGTAATATTTCTTTTTTGCTTTCGAGAATATAATAATAATATATATGGTGTAGTTCTCTAAAAGTTATTATGTGGTTGGTAGTTAGATACTAAATTTTATTGATCAAATCAATAGGGATAGACAAATGGTACCGGTTACAGGTACAGGTATCAAATTAGGTATCGTCGCTGCTAATTCAATACTCACATTTTAAAGTCTCAGGATCGGTATGATACGATATCGGTATTTTACTGAGTTTTTGTCTTGGGCACGCTACCTATTGTTTGTGAATTTCGGTATCGTTACCAGTATACTCCACGTATAAAAACAAATAAAGTGTGCATGCATGCATAAACACATGTTTATAAATCATGGAGAGAAATAGGTACATGTCTACTATAAGTTAAAGTATGAAAAAGTTGCACACCATTCTCTTCCCACAATTTTGATTTAAATTTACCTCTTTCTCTATCACAACTTAGAAAGCATCACAATTCATGGAAGACAAATGCCTAATTTGTAAAGTATTAAAAATATATGGTATTGCTGCACATATACTTTTAGCTTTATCAATTAAAAAAAGTTCAATTAAATAAACATAAAATATGTGCCAAACAAATATTGGATGGTTGTTTTTCTTGACAACACATGGGTGTATGCATATATATATATATAGAACATCCATCTTCTAACATAACTTACTTTCCTCCCTACAATGGCCAAGGTTTATCCTCAAACTCCATCATCATCTAATTCATCATCACCATACGTAAGCTCAAAACAAGAATGTTTCACAATATGGATGAAGTCTCTAGTGTACAACAGCCATGGATGCACCACATACAACTCAAATGGAGAAATCGTGTTTCGGGTTGATAATTACGACAAGAAATGCAGCTCACAAGTCTACTTGATGGATATTCGAGGCAACGTACTTTTCAGAATACAACAAAAGGTATGTAACATGTTGTATGCATCATGTCAAAGTCAGCCGTTTTTATTATAACCGATTCTATTTTTGAATATCTTGATACAGAAATTACGAATATTCGGATGTTGGGATGGATACAAGTGGGATTTTTCGAAGAAACAACGATGGTTTCGTGTTACAAGGAAACGCCAAACGATACATGTAGATTTAGGGTTTTCTCAAAGTGGTTACAAGATTGTTGGAGGGAAATTAGGGTTCAAGATTGTGAATCTTGATCAAGATGGTAGCTTGGTTGCGGAGATTAAACGAAAGCAAACGGCTTCGGGTGTGGATCTTGGAAAGGATGTTTTTGTGCTAACAGTGGAACCCAATATAGATCAATCATTGATCATGGCGATTATTATGGTTCATGGGTTGATCCATGGTCAACTATAACATGAAATTTACAAGCTTTGATTGTGGATCTTGATTGGTTGTAAATCATACAAATTTTGCTTGCTTTTTGGTGATTAATTTATGATTTAGGTGGATGTACCTACCAAACATGAATATATAATTTGTATATACAATTGAGATTAACTCTTTTACTAATTGAGTATATTTGATTTCCAAAATTTTCAATAAAAATTAAAAGAGGCATATGCCATCACCATAACATAAATGATAAGTCGTGTCAAAATTATTCTTACGCTTTGTATAAAAATCATTTTTTTATTAAATCGACCCAAGTATTCTTATAATTATCATTAATGCATGGACACCGGGATAACTCTGCCAAATAGATCACCCTCCATCTGAATAACATAACGTGAAGAGCTGGCCCTTCCACCTAGGAGGAGACCCAGAACTAAGGAAACCCGTGGCTATTAATTAGTAAATTACATACTTAGATTTTAACATTTGTATCCATTGTGTTCAAACTAGTCAAAAAAAGTCAAGGAAGTTTCATGATTCATAAAACTTGAAATAGTAGAAAACAAGGCAGCCATCAAATGGGTTCAACTAAATTGAAATTATAAAAAATTATAGTATTCTATATGTAATTAAATTATAAGTATATTTTAATTATTAAATTAAAGCAGCTAATAAATTAATTGGGAAGATGTATATAAGGCTGAGGGGTGTGGGGGGCTCTAACGGGGGCGCGAGTTGGGGCTGCAGCCAATAATATTGTGACGTGTGGCAGAGAGAGAAACTGGATAAGGTGGATATTGGAGCCCCCGCTGGAGCCCCTGGCCCTGGTGTGGAGGGGCTCCAGCGGATTTTTTTTTTATTTTTTTATAAATGTATTAAAAAAACGTATTATTAAAAAAACTCATAAATTATTTAAAAAAACACACATTAATTAAAAAAACACATTAATATCTAAAAATAAAATAAAAATTAAAGTACTAAAAAAAACATTATTCTTATTCTTCGGCTTGGTCTTCTTCGATCAACCTCTTTCGGATACGTTCCTTTTGCTTTTCCATCAGCATTTGATCGACCGGATTTAGGTTACTGAAGTCTCTTGTAAGGAAGTCCAAATCTCTCATTCGACTTTTTTCCTTTTTGTCATTAGAGACCACCTCCATGGTTTTGTTGAATTTATTGAGGGATTCAACAAGATCGACGATGTTTACGGCTCCCCCCTCAGCCGGTTTTTTTCCCCTTGGCGTCCCGTCCCAATGGCCGCCTCCTCGGCGGTGAAGACGTTTCCTCCCCCGCAATGTTTAGGTCGAATCCAACGCGGCAATCCGACCCGGCGGAAGTGCTATACGCTCCAGACGAACTAGTTTTAGTCCGTTTCGGCCCTACTTCCGCATCATGGTCCGGCGCCACAAGCTCAACCCACTTGGAACACCTTTTCAACCTCTCCCACAACTTTAAATCGTCCCACGTCTTCACCGTCCCATACCTCCGCAAACACTCATGCCTCCACTCTTCGACAGTGAAATTGTAAACCGCCAAATCATCACTGCCACTTGGTCTCATACGACCGGCATTCCTGTTGAAAAGATTAGTAAACAAGCCGACAAATTTTCTGATTTCGGACCACCGACCCAAATCATATCGGCGTTTCGCTCTGTACTCCCAACGAGCGTATAGAACGTCTCCCTAACCTTTGTCCAAAAAACCTTGCTTTTTTGGTAGTCGGCTGCAAAATGAATAATTAAATTAGATTTCCAGTTAACTTTTTTATTTAACTTTTTTATTAAAAATCATTTTTAAAAACGTTAAAACAATTACCGCAACGCCGATCCTCAGAAATGACTATCCAAGCCCGACACAAGGCTTCCTTCTCATCCGATGACCACGGAGTGGTTTTCCGTTTCGTCCTCGGAGTCGAAGCCGGTCCCGGCCCGTCCGTTGCAAGTTGTTTTTTCCGGTGGACGCGTCTTCTTGCTCCCGTAGCATCACCGTGTGATTCTTGTGTCTCTGGAACAACAAAGTTAGGAGACGGTTGTATGTTGGATGGTTGAAAGCCGGATGTTTCTTGCGGCCCCGAATAAAACATCGATTGGTCTGGTGACGACCATAAATCGTCGTAACTATAATCTGAATCTAGGTTTGGGTACCAATTTCCAGACATTTTTGGGTATTATATAGGAGTTTGGGATATTATATATGAGTTTGGAGATTGAAGTTGTGTTTTGATATGGTTGAAATGAGTTGATTTTGGGGTATTATATAGGAGTTTTTAAAGGTTTTTTAAAAAAAAAACGGAGCTCAACGGCTCTTTTGGGTGGGCCCACCAGCTTTTCCTCTCTCTTTTCCCGCGACCACACTCACGCCTGCCTGGATTTCCGCGCTCGCGCCCCGCTCGCGCCCCGGCTCGCACCCCGGTAGTGTGGGGTTAGCGCCCCGAGGCGCGAGCAGAGGGGCTCTCGCGCCCAGGATTGCGCCCCACACCCCTCAGCCTAAGTTAAGATGCTTTGACAGGCTGGGAGAACCGGAGAAGTGATATATTAGGTCCTGCTTTACACGTCATTTGACATCATATTTAATTTAATTTAAATATATATCAAATATAAACATACTAAAAGTAAACTAGAGATGAAATTCTAAAATAAAAAGTGTAAAAAGTCTCACATGTTTTGTTATCCTTTTTCGTTTTATAACTAAATAAAATACGAGTATGGTAAAACTAAAAAAAAAATGATAGTACAAAAAATATAAGCTTTTAACCAAGCGGTCAAGGTTTCGAATCTCACAAGTCACAAACCTAAAAAAGTTATAGCTAAATTCATGTTTAACCCACCAGCCGAATCAGAATTAGTCACGGAACCTGATTATATATTTGATAATAAATTATAATAAAAAAATAAAATAAAATATTTTGATCCAACCAGCTAACCATGCTACTTTTCTTGTCCACACGCCCGACTCTCTAGTCCAAAAACGATTAGGTTAAAACCAACAGAGAGTATGGCTTCCAATCTAGTTCGGTCATCAAAGCATTGCTTACGAGGCCAGCTTAGCCTGATTTTCAGTTTAGTTTCTATATGTGATATGTCATGCATAAACCAACTAGAGATGAGAGTCTCATTTCATGTCCTCATTCTTAACAAAGCATTTGGCCTACATGCAATAGTAAAGTCTATATTTTCTTGAACAATATCTATTATGCAAGGCATATTAATATCTATTATGTAAGGCATATCGACTACATTATAATGGTAAAGTCGATATTTTCTTGAACACTATCTGTTACGCAAAGTATATAGTCACATTTGCAAAATCTTTGCATTTCAATTATGGAGATGGGTACACATCAACTTTAATTTGGTCCCAAACCCAAAACATTTATTTGGCTACAAAAAATACACTTGTCAATTATGTGTAGGAAAGTTATATGTATGTATCTATAAAATATCATGTAGACAAAGGCAACAAGGGAATAATGTCATGATAAGTAGAAGGGTGACAAAAAACAAGATCAGACCACATGGCTACATGAAGATTTGGAACGTTGCATTCAACCACATGAACATGATATAAAGTGGAGACCAACATTTTTGAGTCAACACCACGGTCCATGGTTCATCTTAGGAGTGGGGCTAGATGAGGATCATTTTGTAGTTTAATACATAATATTCAAGTCAATATAACCAAGCTATCTTTAATCTCAGTAATTATTTTAAGCATAATTATTTAAATATATAAAAAATCTGTGTTGAAAGTTGAAATAGTCAAAAATAAAATTAATAAAATTGTTGATCATTATTTTAGCAAAGCAAAAGTTGATGTTGAAATCCAACTAAAACAAATAATAAAGATATACATTATAAAGTGGTATATATGGAAAGAAGAGGAATTTATTAGTGGAGGTCACAATTAGAGGTGCACAAATCGGTTTTTTTTTAAAAACCGGTTCGGTTATTAACCGGACCGGTTTTTTTTGGCCCGGAAAAAAACCGGTTCGGTTAATAACCGGACCGGTTAATAACCGGTTTTTGTATCTGAAAACCCTAACCGGTCTAACCGGTTAGGACCGGTTTAGAAACCGGTTTTTTTTATTAACCGGTTTTTTTTTTTTTTTTTTTTTTTTTTTTTTTTTGGGTTTAGGGTTTAGGGTTTAGTTTGGAAGACCGAAGCCATTCTTTGCTTTCGTTGTTAGGGTTCTTTGCTTGGAAGATTAAAAACACATAACTTTCATTTATAGTTTTTATATTAAAAATACAAACATTAAATCGTTATCGCATATTCGTAACTCAAAAATACAAACATTAAAGAATGCTTAGACACGATTACATGAACAACTTGCTGTTTCTTACTCATTATTTGCCTCCATGTTTGCTGTTTCTTTAACTAATTTTCTTCGCTACCCGATCCCGAGCTATTCCTTAGGTAATCGTCGTACGCGGCTTCTTCATCGGTCATTGGTTGAGTGTGTCCTTGATTGACCTCGTCTTCATACAAGCCCGCCTCATACTCCATTTCCCCCTCGAGTGAGCGTTGATGTTGTGCCCTATCTAAAGAGTCCAAGTAATCCTTGTAGCAAATCGACATCTCTACAGCTGGTGGAGTGAGTCGAGTCCTCCTAATCGATATAACCCTGCCAGAAACAGAAAAAGCAGACTCCGAAGCTACCGTGGAAGCTTGGACCGTTAGTAAATCTTTGGCCATGGCGGCGAGGATCGGAAACTCATCCTCCTTACCTCTCCACCAAGCCAGCAAATCAAGACTTCTAAATTCATCCGGAGTCATGTGTTTCACAAAGTTGGTACCACCATACCTTCCAAGTTCACTGCTTGGGGTGTTCACCTTTTGACGTTTACCGGCGTCTTCCCAAATCATGTAGTACATCCCCATTTCAAGGTCGGTTTGGGATTGGGATTGGGCAACAGCTCTTAACGAGTCATATATTTTGGGAAGACGACCCGTATTTTGTAAGGTAAACATCATACATGTTTGACAAGGTGGTGTTGAAAGCATTCTTTAAAGTTTGGCTATAATAGGGGGTTTGATCGTCGTTTAACTCTAGCTCATCACAAATTTTTTCTATTAAAGCTTCAACACCACCAACATTGATGCAAGGGTTTAACGCAACAGCACATGTCAAAACAGCGGGTAGTTCTTGAAAATATTTTCTAATTTTTTCTTTCATTTTTACACCCATATCAAAATAGGGTGCACCCCTACAATGAAGTTCACTCAACTTTGTGCACATGACAGCAATTTTTGGTAAAGCAATGGGGCTTGTTGGATAGTAAACCCCGGATAAACTAGTTGTGCAAGATTTAAAAATTTGAAGGACCTCCGTAACGATCTCAATCAATAACCAGTTTCTAGGATCGTACGGTGCACATTTACCCCTACTTGACAAAATTTAATGAAACGCAATTAGTGATTCTTTTTGTTTGATGGCTTTCTCAAACATATCACAAGTCGAGTTCCATCTTGTTGGACAATCCCAATTTGGCCCCAACCATTGACAATTAGCTTCTACACAAAATTTTTTGTATCTTGAAAATGTTTTATTGTTGCTAAAAACATCTCGTAACATTCTTTTAAAATTGTTTCTTTGCGTTTCGATCACGTTTAACCCATCTTGCACGGCCAAGTTGATAATATGTGCAATGCATCGGCTATGAAAAAACGCTCCATCACAAATAGGTTTATACTTTAATTTTAAATGGCCAACCGCGGCCGTATTGTTGGACGCGTTATCAAACGAAATTGAAAAGATTTTATGTTTAATCTTGTATTGTCGAATGACTTTATCCAAGAGTTTAAAAATATTTCTACCCGTGTGCGGGTAATCAAACAATTGAAACGCAACGGTTCGTTTCATCATTTGCCACGACTCGGGGTCAACCCAATGAGCCGTCACACAAATGTATGAGTCGGGCGAACCATTAGGTACCGACCACACATCCGTTGTTAAGTTTACACCAGTTTGTAAGTTTGAAAAGTATGAAATTAGTTCGGATTTAGCGTTTTTCCATGCTTTAAGACAATCTCTTCTAAGGGTCGAACGACTTACGTGTTGGTAGCGTGGTTGAACATACTTTTGCATCATCTCCGTGAATTGAGGGTTGTCAAAGTGGTTGAAAGGAAGTGTTTGTTGAATCACAAAGTGTAACTCACAATCATCTTTACATGGATTTTGCACTCTGTCTATTCCAACTGCCCAACAAACCTATATTGAACAAACCAACTTTAACTATTCTGAGAACTTGAACAACTTCTATTTAAGTCAATGAAATAAATTATTTTCGAAAAGCGATTTCATTAAAACAACCCACAAAGAGCCAAAAAGCTACAACAGGGGCAACATAACTAAAACATGAAAACTTACATCAATCTATCAAAGAAAATGATTTTTTTTAATCTATTGAACCAAGTCATTGATTATAATTAATGGGTGGTTTAGATTACTCATTGATAATATTGTAAATATATCAAAGGAATCTGATTTAATTAGAATGTGAAGAGCATAATACACAAAGTACACCTTTTCAAACCTTTGCTATTTAAAAATACAACATTTACTCATTCTCTCTACTATCTTTATGCGTTGATGAATCGGATGCTATCAAAGATATCGATATTTAAGTAAAATCTACTCGCACGCTCTCTGCTCTACTTTTAATATATATATATATAGAAACGGGTTCAAATAAGAATAAGGAGTTTTCTAGGAAACTATGTCGGTTTTTGGTAATTTTAAATATCAACCATTGATTAACATGATTCAATGGCTATGATTTATTTCTAGTTTTCCTAGAAAACTACTTATTTTTAGTATAACCCACCCCTATATATATATATGTGTTTAGGTTTATTTCAGAAGTGTTTCTTATGACGAGAAGTGCGAGAAAAGATTCTAACCAATCACATAATTTCTTTTTTATTTTCTAATTATTTATATGCAATGGTATATTAGTGAAATATAAAGTATTTTGTTTTGTAACTTATACTCATTAATGGTTTAATAATTAATGATAAGTTACTAGCAAATGGTAAGTTACAAACTATTATTATTATTTTCTATTTCATATGAAATTTGAACCATTGGAATCTATTTGATCTAAAATCATTTTATTCTAAAAATGGCTAATTATTATTATTGAAGTGGTAACTGATTTTGATAATGTGTGTAGGTACGTGTGTAGGTACCTACATCAATATATACTACAAGACAAAGAATATATCGTTCACATGTACATGAAAATCAAAACACTTACTATTCTCTTCATACATGATGTAGGTATGTGTGTACCTACATTAACATGTAGGTACATGTACCTACATCAATATGTTCTCTTCATAAATGATGTAGGTACCTGCACACATACCTACATCAATATATTCTCTTCATACGCTTACTAAATCAATTTATTATTTTCATATATAATGTAGGTATCTACATCAATATACACATGTGTAGGTACGTATATCAACATGTAGGTACGTATCTACATCAATATGCACATGTGTATCAATCTCATATGGAAAGTCGGATTTCATGCAAAGTTATGTTAAGAGATTTGGGAGTGAAACAAGGGTTTGCATAAGTTACCTAATTTATCTCTACACCATTCTGACGACTTTACCCTTTTAAGCATAAAATATCTAGTCAAATATTCAAAGTATTTACAATAATGTCATCTTGTGTTTTAAGCCATTGATTTGTGTATTGAATGGTTGAGATTCACTTCCCGCGCTTCTCGCTCTAATATCACTTCTCGCATGATCCATCTCCTATACACACACACACACACACACATACCTATTCTAATAAAGTAAAATAAATGTGGACCCTTGTCATGTTTAGGTTAATTCTTACAATTTTTCCCCTTCAAAACTAATATACCATAATATATGTAATAAATCAATAATTATTCGCTTTTCCTTTACACTATATTTATATAATATCTATATATTTTTATAAATATAAATATTAACATATTATTTTACTATATATTTCAAAACACTTGGTGAATTCCAAAAATTAACAACAAATCATGTTTCTCAAATGAAAATTGTTTCGGGTTATTTTGTGGAACTTAAATTTGATTTTATGGGTAAAAGGTTGGTAAATAAATTGTTTGGTACAACTTAACTATATCTGGGTCAAAATTTGTTACGGGTCAAAAATGAAAATTTTGAGTATTTTTAAAAGTTTGAGAATGCAAAATAGATTTATCGTCAAATTTGTTATGGGTTCAAAGTGTTGACTTTAAAATGTCAAAAGTATGAAAGTTAGAATTAAACATGATTCGAGTTTCAAATTTATTTTTAATGGCATTTTTTGAAATAATTAAAAGGTTCGGGATTTGGCAAACTGATTATTTTTCCCTCAACTATTAAAATTTAAGAAAAGATTGCGAACACTTTCGACATACCACCCCCATGCCTATCAATGCTTTACTTTTATTAAATTTGAAATATTTATGTCAACATTAATTTTTCCTTTAATGGTGATCAAAACTAAAATATTCACAAAATTGAATGGGTTAACATATTATTTTTTATATTGTCATTATGACAAAGTCGAGAAGCCTTCTGAAACTTATCAAAATCTTTTTCATGGTGTAGTTCAGAAAAACATAGTTCTTGAAGAACATCCATTGTTACAATTTAATGTTCTACTTTCCTTTGATGGGTGGTAAATTGATAAATATATCAATAAAGGTATCGCTCCTTTGTATATAGGCGGTGTGGTTAGAACTACTATCGTATGAGAAGTATTATTATTTCCGAAATTAGTTCATAACCAAAATTCTTTCAATTATATATATATGACACCGAGAATAAATTTTTCAATAGAAAGAAGCATTCTCGGGTACGTTTTTGCATGACATTTTTTTATTAAGTTTATTTAAAAAAATCATTTTGTGATATAAATAAAATCAATTTATATACACACTGTATAGATACAAGCATAGATGTAATACATTTTTTTTCATATACACTATGAAATTATTTGTTTCACTTATAATTTTATAATTAGAATTATCCCGTGTGTGACACGGACTCTAAAACTAGTATATATATATATATAGATCATAGAACTTAAACCTCATCTTTTAGAAAAACAAAATTTTATCAAACTACCTCCTTTTGTAAAATTGTAAAATTTAAACTTGCATATATGTGAAATATTCTTACATATGTGTAGTATGTTATTCAAATCTTAGTATATATTGAAAATTGTCTAATTATTATGATATTGTTAACAAACTTTGAAACCCAAAAATATTGTTGGCTCAGTTGTTGTTTGGTCCAAGTGTAAAGCTCAACCCAAAAATTATTAGGGTTTATTATATTTGGTAATGTCTTGACTAGCAAGTTATGTTAGCCTATATAAGCCGAGTTATGGTTAGACATTAGAATAAGAGAAGTAGATGCAACCGAGTTAGGGTTCATCAAGAGTCAAACCAAGTTAGGGTTTGAGGGTTTGTAATTAGTTTTTTGAGTGAGATTTTATGATTAGTATAAACGAGAGTTTGTCGTTTACTTTGGTGTTTGATTATCGATCTGGGACTTGAATTGGTATCAGAGCCAAGTTCAAGAAATCGATAATTGGTCGGCGGTGATCGATGGCTTGAGGAGAAGCTATCGTCGACGCATATCGGAACCAAGTTGGGTTTCCGAATCGCGGCGGGCGGTGAGTAGATTGTTCGTCATATTCAAGTTGATTTCTGTTGGCAGCGAGTAGGCTGTTACTGCGACGATCGGAATTTTGAAATCGGTATCTACGAGCGGCGGAAACAGCAGGTTTCTGTTCGGTGATTTGCAGGTGAGGTATACTTGCGATCGGTGTTGCTGATTCGACGACCAGGAAATAAGACTGAGCAGCGGTCATCTTGTTTCTGGTCTGAACGGAGCTATTGTGACAGATCGGTTTCTCTTGAAGCCAATTATTTCATATAACGCTTGTGAAGGAATATTTGTTCCGGTGAATTGACGGTTCTGAAAGGCTCTTCGTAGTATTTATGTTTTGTGAAATAAGATAAAAGGCTTTTGATTGGAAATTGGTTCTGTGGTACAAGAGGTGTCACAAAGTCAACAAGGGTTTGCACTTGAGAACTTCGAAAGAGAAAAAATAAATTTAACAAGTGAATTTGAGAAACAAGGTGTTTTTTGATTAAACAAGTAGGTTTAATCACACTTTATTTTTTAATTAGGTTAAACGAGTTAGGTTTTAACCAAGGTTTGATTTATTTAATTTTAGAAAGCGTGTTCGGTTATGAAAAGTTGTTCGGAATTTATTGGTTTGTATTTGTTCCAACGAAGTGGAGCAAAAGGGTTCTACGTCCATGGCAGGTGATGAAGAAAGACCGGTAATCTAACCCAAAGCGAGTGGGGGGATATCGTTACAGGTTCCAAAGCTGAATGGAACTAACTACATCACATGGGCGATTGTAGTGGAAGTGATATTGGATGATCAAGACTTATGAGAAGTTGTTTGTCACACCCCGACCAAAGGCGACGGAACATGCCGAGGTGTAACGATTGTCCATAAGCACATGACACTAATTAAAGTGACAGTATTTAATAAACTCATTTCATTTCACAACATCGAAAATTTCACATAACAATTATCCATAAAATAACCATAAACAAGATATCACAAAATATGGCAAATTTGATATTGTTCATTTTTACTAATATCCTAAGATCTTTGATGTCGTTTTCTTCACAATCATAAATCAACCAAGATGCAAACCTGCAAATTTCATAAAATAAAGTTTGTCAACACAAAGGTCGGTGAGCAATTCATAAGTTTAATCATATTAGTATATAATAAAGATAGCCACAAAACTTGCATACGAAACGATAAATAAAAGTGGTAATTTGGATAAATAGATATCGCTAAACACATTAGCGACACCTAGCTATAAAGGGATGCCAAATAGTCTAGGATTTTATAGTTATCGTTAATTGCATTACGTTAACGACACCTTGCTATAAGGGGATGCCAAATAGTCTAGGATTTTATAGTTCCACCAACCAAAAGCGATAAACACATAGGCATATAAGCATAGAACACCAAATCGAGCAATTATTTAGGTAAAGCATACAACTACGTTTGTGGTTTAAGATTCAAATATAAAGCATTTTGTTGAATAAGTATGAAATGTCACCCCCAAAATAAAAGATGGAAAATGGGGTATGAAGTACTCACCTTCAAGTAGTAAACTTGAAAGATGATAATTTGGAGATTTGTCGGAACGACGAGTTTAACGCACAATGCCTAAAAAGAAAAGAAGTCTTGAATTTAGAAAGGTTGTTTTGAAGGTCTTTAAACAAAATAAATGTTGAGAAATGTAAATAATTAAAGTTCAAGGTTTTAAAATGTAACTATTTAAGAATTTATAATAATAACCCTTTAAAAATGTCAGTTTGCTCGAAACCGGGTTAAAGTATCGAACCTTAATATTTACTCAACCTATGTTAAGTAATAAGGTGGGTAAAATGCAAGAATGCAAATCCCTTTGGAATAAAGATACTAAAACGGTTTTTTTTTTTATCGAGTGTTCGGGTTGTCGGTTCGGGTCTTGATAATTGGTCAAACCCAAATTCAACTTTCCAAAATATCGAATGTTATGAGATAACTCAATAAAATTTAATAAGACTTAACCAAGTATGTAGTTCCGTTGTTTTAGAACTAACAACGCACGTTAAGCGAGTGTTCGGTTTTGTCGGTCCAAACTTTGTTATGAGATCAAGTTGGGTCCAACATTTCCAAGTACTTAAGAAAATATTTAAAAATCAATTTGTAACTATTTTTAAAGAAATATACAAGTCTTGATGGCTAAAAAAAAACACACACACACTTGTGTGTCTTAAGCGAGTAAGAATCGGTTTGGTTCGGTTTCCATCTCACAACAAGTTCATAGATGGTTGCACATGTCCAAACACTAAAGAACTTGTATAATAATGTACAAATAAAAATACTTTAAGTTTTACAACAAAAAGTTAACAATAAAGTCTTCAAACAAAAGTTCAGTTTTCGGTTCGGATCGTGTTTCGGGTTAAGACCGAGGTAAGATTCTACAAACCCATAACCATAGAATTTGTAAAAATAATTTAGAAACTTAGATCTAACAATAAGTATGTTTAAACAATTATTTAACAAAACTAATAACAAAGTTCGGTTTACGTTTAGAGCTATTTACGGTTAAACCGAAGCATATACTCTTAAAAACCCATAACCATGGAACTTGTAAACATGACCAACAAACTAAAATAAGCAAGATTAATATTTATGAACAAGTTATATAGATGTATATATATCAAGGACACGAAGTCCTCCATGAAGCCTTGCCTTATGAGGTCCGAAACCTCACCGACCGGAATCGGAGAAGTAACTACCAAAGGTAAACAAGGGGTGTATATTATATATATGTTGCACAACCATAAACAAGTATTAATAAAGCTACATAAACTAATTAAGATGAAAGACTAAAAACCTTCAAGAACACTTAAGAAGATAACCTTGAATCTTTGATGTTTGAGAGAGTTTTTTTTTTTTTTGAGTTGTAGCAAGGGAAAATGAAGAGGAAAGGTGGTGTATATATAGGGTAATGTTGGTGGTCAAATATGGGTGTGAGACACAAGAGTTTTCATGCAAAATGGATCAAGACAAAAACACAAAACAACAAAAAAAAAATAAATATAAATAAATAAAAATAGGATGTTTTCAAGACCCAACAAGTGTGAAACAATATTGTAAAATAAATCCATCATTTTGATTATAACATAAGCTTCGGTTTACAAATCGGGTCGGTTTACATAATAAACAAATACAAAAACAAATACAGACAAGACCCGAAATTGACGAATGTCACATTGTTCAACCAGAAGAGAGTACGGCTATTGATGCGAAGAAGAATAAAACGGCAAGATCGTTTTTGTTTCAAGTGGTGGATGGTGATATTCTTCTTCAGATTTCTCAATACAAGAATGCCCGAGATATATGGACGACTTTGAAGGCACGGTATGTTGGGGCCGAGCGAGTTCAAAAGGCTCGACTGCTAACGTTGAAAAGTGAATTTGAAAAACTCAAGATGGCGGAAACCTAGACTGTTGACGAGTTTGCAGCAAAAATAACAAGTATGGTTTCAAAGGCAACGAGTCTAGGTTACGTGTTCGAGCAAGATGTCTTGGTGAGGAAGTCACTGGATGCGGTCCCAGATAAGTACTTTCAACTAGTAGCCTCAATCGAACAAAGTGTTGATCTCGATAGTTTGATGTTTGAAGATGCTATTGGAAGACTTAAGGCATTTGAGGAACGTTTGCGAGGGAGAGAACGAGCTTCGAATTCACAAGGTCAGTTACTTTTCAATTGATCGGAAAGTTGTTACAAAGGCAAGTCGTGTGATCAGTCTGGTAGCCGAGGTAAGGGTTGGCCGAGTTCACAGGGACGTGGAAGAGGCCGTGAAACCGGAGGTCAAGACCGAGAGGATGAGGACCAAGATGGTTGCGAAAACCGAGATGGTCAATATCATGGGTCAAGACAGACAGGTCAAAGAAGAACGAATGATCGTCAAAGGGGAAGAAAGGATAGATCACATGTTCAGTGTTACCGTTGTGATGAGTTTGGTCACTTTGCGACTATATGCCCGGAACGTATGAAGAAAAAGGAAGAATCTAATTTGAACAACGTTGATAATTTTGATCCATCTTTGTTTATGATAAAAGGTGATCAGAAAATGGTTTTTCTGAATGAAGATGGTGTGATTCCAAAGCGTTTCGAAACCGAGCCGATGGAGAAAGATGTTTGGTATCTCGACAACGGAGCATCTAATCACATGACGGGTAGTAAAGCGTATTTTTATGAATTGAATGAACAAGAAACGGGAACGGTGAAGTTCGGAGATGAATCTTGTATTGATATTCGGGGAAAAGGGTCGGTTTTAATTGAAGGAAAAACAGGGGAGCAGCGCCTGTTGACCGATGTCTACTACATCCCGAGCCTACAGTGCAATATCATAAGTCTTGGTCAAGCAACCGAAGGTGGATGCGAGATTCACATGAAACATGAGTTGCTAACCATTAAAAATGATACAGGTAAGCTTTTGATGAAGGTGACAAAGACCAAGGACCGATTGTACAAGATTAGCCTCAAGATAGCAAGTCCCGATAAACAAGCTATTGTTGGAATGATGAATTTTGCAGGTCGGGATCTTCAAAGTGTTGAACTGAAAGAAGACAAGCCGGTTACGGTCAGAATCCAATCAAAGATCCAAGTTCCAAAATTCAAAGTTCAAAGAAAAGTGTTCAAGAAACTAAACACGTGGTCAAGAAAGTGATTCAAGCCCAAGAGAGGACGTCTAATGATCAAACGAAGCAAGTGTTACTTCAAGCTAAGTGGAACCCAAAGAACATTGCAAGAGATCAAGACAAGCCTCAGGAGAATCTAGAAAATGATGGCAAGCGTGAAGTTGAAGATCCACCAATTTCGAGTAGGAAATTAGGGGGTGAGTTGGGTGAGTCGGATACAATAATTGAGGGGGTGATTGTTGGCTCAATTGTTGTTTGGCCCAAGTGTAAAGCCCAGCCCAAGAATTATTAAGGTTTATTATATTTGGTAATATCTTGACTAGTAAGTTAGGTTAGTCTATATAAGCCGAGTTATGGTTAGACATTAGAATAAAAGAAGTAGATGCAATCGAGTTAGGGTTCATCAAGAGTCAAACCGAGTTAGGGTTTGAGGGTTTGTAATCAGTTTTTTGAGTGAGATTTTCTGATTAGTATAAACGAGAATTAGTCGTTTACTTTGGCGTTTTATTATGGACTTGAAATATTATGTCCAAATTAAACACAAATCGATTATATCAATAATATACATGTACTATAATAAAAAGAAAAACTTATACGTATTACAATTGCTAAATTCTTAACCTAAAAAATTATCTTATTTTTACTTTTATTAAAAAATTAATCTTTTTAACATCTTGGCCAGTTTGGCTTACCAAGCCAATTCCAAACCATAAACCAAACCTTGAAACTCGGTTTTCAAACCATAAACTAAACTGCATGGCGTACTTCTAACCCATCCAATTTAACTCGGTTGGTTTCTAACGATTAATAAATATGAAAGCATTTGCACCACGAGGCTAAGCAGACCCTCTTTAACTAGTACACATCTCTTGTTTCCATATCTTATTTTCACATGTGAAAATTGCATGTTTTCTACACAAGAGAGAGCCATATGAGTTTTGGACCACATGATCCAAACATAACAGATGGATTATACCAACTGGTCTGGATTATGACCTTCATGTCTGGTTTTGTACCAGACCAAACGACTGGTTTTATATAAGTTTCAAGACCAATAATCGGACCTCATATGCTTTGGTCTGGTTTTTTGTCCTCCGCTAAATAGTTCTGCCTTGATTTACTGGGCCTAGCACAACATGAATATTATGTAGCGTAGCAACTATATATTATGACCAAAAATCCTATTATAAATTTTTTCTTAAAAAAAAAACAACCCATTTTTGTTCTTATTTCACCCATAACTAAATTATGAATATATATATATATATATATATATATATATATTCTCAATGGGATGCGTGTATGGCATATGCACGGAGAAATCAGAGTTACAACTTTTTACAGCCTATACAACTCATATAGGCCCATAATGTCTTGTATAGTTCTTGTGGCCCTACATGCTTCGTGTAGACCTTATATGACTCGTTTAGCTAGCTTTTCGTGGATGAACTATATGCCTCGTTTAATATTCTATTCATGTTCAAAATTTTTCAGATTTTTCTTCTTCACTCTTAGACACCCTATACGACTCGTGTAGGTTTTTGTCAATGCCATCTGACACCATCATCAAACGACTTGTTATTAACCGACCTCTCCATCAAACGACTTGGTTTTAAGTTTTAACTAACCTAATCATCATCACACGACTATGTTTTTACAAGTTTTAATTAATTAAACAAGAGAGAGAGAGAGAGAGAGAGAGAGAGAGAGAGAGAGAGAGAAGAAGAAGAAATTGTGCCTATAC
The DNA here is from genome assembly GCF_021521415.1 of Bidens hawaiensis. NCBI lineage: Eukaryota > Viridiplantae > Streptophyta > Magnoliopsida > Asterales > Asteraceae > Bidens > Bidens hawaiensis. The sequence continues at coordinate 83,658 of NW_027498061.1, forward strand.
GAGTCGTATAGACTATAGACCTATACAGCTCGTATATAGGCATATGGATATACGAGGCATATAAACACAAACTGACACAATCTAACAGAATATAGGCTTATACGACTCGTATAAGTTACAAATGGTGTTCGGATAACTACAATGTCCAAATATGTCATGGTTCTCAAAACTGTGTTTTCTTAGCAAGAAAAAAAACTTATTTTCATTGTTGTGGGCCCCAAATATCCAATTTTTTAAAAGAATGAAATGTTAATGAGACCAATCATCTTCAAATACTAAAAATATTTAAATCCAAATAAATCAAATCTCTCTGACCAAGAGAACAAAATAATTCTAGCTTATTTTTGGTTTCAAGAACAGCAAGTAATTAAATTGTGACTAGGCCTAGCTGGCCTTTAGATTTAAGAAGCAACATTAACTATAAACTTGTGCAGTTTCGTTAAAACAGAAAATATTTACCTGCTTAATGATCTCATAATCAAGCGCAAGTTGTTCCATTTTTATTTCTAGACGCACGCCGCACACCCACGGCACCCAATTATTGGTCTGGTTTTGTACCAGACCAGAAGAGTGGTTTAATGCAAATTTTAAGAATCAAGACCAATAATCGGACCTCATATGATTTTGTCCAAGTTTCATCTGGTTTTCGTCCACCGCTAAATAGTTCTGCCTGGATCTAAGTGTCCTAGCAGACCATGAATATTATTTAGCAACCAATCCTAAAATACTTGTTTATTTTCAAAATTGAACCATCTTTGTTCTTATTTTTCCCATAACTAATTTATGACCAAAAAAAGAAAAAAAAACTATATACTCTCAAAACTATGTGTTTTATCAGTAAGAAAACTTCAAGTTCATGGTTGTGGGCCCCAAAAATCTGTTTTAAAAAACAATGTTATGAGACCAATCAACTTCAAATACTAGAAATATTTAAAATCCAAAAAAAAATCAAATCTTTCTGATCCTAAGAACAAAATAATTCTACCTTATTTTTTGTGTCAAGAACAGCAAACACAAAATCAGATGTGATTAGGCCTAGCTGGCCTTTGATTTTGGAAATGCATGCACAATAGCTTGTACAGTACAGCTCACTAATGCGTCCTAAATCGTCAATGAGGCGGAACACCATTCATGCACAAAGCACAACACCATAATATCCAAGATTAAGATACACAAGAAGAAACATTAACTATAAACTGGTGTGGTTTAAAAACAAAACTTTACTAAATTATTTATGTAAAAAATGAAAATCATATCAACATCCTATTATCATACTAGCCTACAATGTGTAAGTATAACTAATGCATTTTAGCTAAAACAACCATAAGCCCTTTACCAATTTTAACATCTATCTTGGGTCTTCTTCATCTCCGGTGAAGTTGCACTGTCACTGCATGTAACGGTGAAAGATAAAAAGTTAAAACGGGCCCGTTACTGTGGGTTAATGCAAAGAAGCAAGAACATGTTACTGTGGACACATTACCACATTTTGTCCAAGAAATTACTTGCAATTATCAAACTATTTATATAAATAAAGAAAAAGTTATGATACCTGTGAATTCTTGGTTTTCTGAACAAGAACATCTAATTTTCTTTCGAAATCTTCGATTTCAAGTTGAAGATCTTTTTCCTTTTGTAGAAAGAAGTTTTCAGAGCAATCTGTAGCGAGTTCCTTCAATCTTTCATCATCAAGATTGTGAATTTCAGCCATACTTTCAACCTGTTTCTTAATCTTCCCCAACTGTTTCAACTTGAGAGTTAACTGGTTGTGAAAAAAGACTAGTTTTTCTTGAAAACGGTCAGCAAGAACCTGTAAATCTTGTTTTACTTTCAAGAGGGTATCTTCAAGAATCTGTTTTTCTACACGAAGCTTGTTAGCTTCATCCATGGCTTTCATGGCTGCTTTCCCGTTTACTTCAAATGTAGATGCCATTTTTTGTGAAAGCCTTCTAAGTTCATCTTGAAGCCTTGTGGCTGCATTTGCATTTTGTAACTTCATTTTTCTCAAATTATCCTCTGCACGTATGGCTCTTTGTTCCTGCTCGGTTTTTGAACGCGTTAATTCTTCAAGATCGGTCTCAAATTCATGAGCTTGATTCTTTAACGCTTCTTCAAGATTCTTGATGTAGGATTCAAGCTCGTTTATGACATCGTTTGACTTTGACAATTCTTTTGACTTTGACTCGAGATCGTTTTCTAGCCTCCCTATTTGTGCTTCGAGTTCCGTTACGGTTGTGTAAGATGATGTGCACTCGTATTGCATCTTTAATTGTTCATGAAGTTGACTGCACTCGATTTTATAAGATAAATCGTGATTTTCCTGCTTGATGATCTCGTAATCGAGTGCAAGTTGTTCCATTTGTATTTCCAGATCGTCTTTATCTCGTTTATATAATTCAACTTCACTATAAAGGTCTATTATTTTTTGCTCTAGTAAATATATTTCCTTTACGTCACTATGTTGTTTAACGATTGCCTCCAATTCCCTTTGTTCCTCATCATCATCCGTCTCAGACTTTGACTTAGATTTTGACATCTCCAAAGCCAGAACCAACTCAGTATTCGACTCTTGCTTTTCTTGAAGTTGTAAACGAAGATTGGAGCTTAAATCTTTCTCATGATTCAATTCTTGTCTCAGTTCATCAAGAAGAGCCCAAGGATCACCTTGGTCAATCAACAGCATACCATTGACTTTGACTTCTTCCGTCTTGAGTTTTTCACATTCTTCCTTTAATGCATTTCGTTCTTCTTTTAGTGAAGCTACTTCCTTTGCGAGATCTTGACTCTTTTTCATCTCTTTCACGATTTGCTTACGAAGCGTTCGTAATTCCAACTCTGAAACATTGGCTTGCTGGGTCAAAGCTGCAACTTGGACTTTAAGGTTTTGAATCATGGCATCTGAAGAACCCTCTTCCGAAGTTTCTCCTAAAGTACTTGTGGAAGAATCGTCTGTACTTAACTTGGGATCTGAACCGTTTAACCAATCCCATTGTGATGACTTATCTTTTGTGATTGAGGATTCATGAGTCAATTTAGGGTTCTTCAGTTCATGTTCGCATGGAGTGTTAATCCCAGAACTGCTTCCAGAACTTAACAACATGATATCAGATCCTATGGATGCTTCATAATCCCTGTCAATGTCATTTCCCATCTCATTATCCTGAAATATTAACTAAATAGTTAAAAACTGAACTACATTTATCAGTTTTTAAATTAATAATTAACGAACCAGATTTAGCTAAGTTATATATAAACTTACTTCAGTCGGATTTCCTCTAATATTTCCTTCTAATTCACCGTTTTCAAAATGTGTCCTCAAGCTTTGATCAGAAGTCCCTTGCACCCTTTGAATCGATACCTAATTCAAACGACATACACAACAGTTAAACTTAGATTAACAAATCAACTTAACATAATATTCACAAGGAAGAAAGGACTAACATGCAAAACTGCTGAAGAATTAGCATTTTTAAGAGGAAGAGATAGAGAAGAAAGCTTTGTAGCTTCTGCATAAGTTGCAAAATCAATTGAAACCTCTCCAACACAACTGAATCTTGAAGAATCCTACAAATTGTCAAAGAATCAAGAAATTAGTTTACTTTTTTGGAAAGATATTATAATTATATGGTACCTTGTACATTTAAGTAATCTGTACCTTTGCCACGATTAAGTGATAGATTTTCTCATGAAATTTTCTGGTTTTGGGGTCCTGAGAAAACTTCACAGTTTCATAAAGTGGTTTTTCCCAATAACAGCTTCCGTCTCGAACTTTGACTTTCTCTAATCTTGAAGTCGGTTTTCCAACATCAGCAGGAATAACGGATATCGTCAAAGCATCTCCTCCTAACTGTGACAACTACATATACATAACCAACATCTAAACTAAGCATTTGGCAAAACTGCAGAATATAACAATATGTTACTTCACAGCATGAACAAGATGATTTTCTTGATCATGTTATGAACAAGTAGCGGCTATCCAGAGTTTTGGACTTTCTATATCTGCTTTCAGATATTTTCAAATAATTTCTAATCAGTGAAATAGTGAAGTGCGACATATAAAAACCGATCTAACAAGGTGAACACGTGCACTAATAGCCGGAAAATGCGCTTTTGAGGTTAGAAAAACATATTAAATATAGTTTAGCATATTTTTTCCATGTTATTTATTCTGTTGACGGTAATTATAGGGTGCTTATTATTGTCAAGTAACTCTAATGCAGCCAAGTCACAACCATCTTCAGCGTCTCTAACTTCCATCTTTTCCGCTTCACCTGACATCGCCTTTTGCTGTCATGTAGCCATGACTCCAACCACATATTATATAATCACCGTACAAAGTACAAACCTTGCCGTATCCGTTTCTTACCATAACTTTATATTTATGTTATGATTGTCAACTCAGTAAGCATTAAAGTTTACCTTTTTCTCACTCTACTACTAAAGTAGTCGTTTATTCGAGTTAGTACATTACAATTAGTCAAATTCCCCTGTTTCAACTTGAATTTTCACATTTTCCTGTGAAAAATGTTTCCTTTAAGTTCCAAACATCAGTAAACAGTAATCTTCTTAACGTTGATCTCATAATCAAACACCGAAGGGAAAAAAATAAAAACACCCATACGGGTTTGGGACGGGTTTAGGTCCCAACCCCAAACCCAATTATTAAAGCTCGTCCCAAACCCAGCTCAAAACGCATCAGGTATTTGGAACGCCCGTGGGTTTCAGGTTTATCCGTTACTTTATAAAAAATTTCCGTCGGGGGTATCTAACCCAAAACCCATCAGGTATCTCTCGGGTTCGGGTTTCATTGACATCCTACTCCCCAAAATCTTTAAAAATCCTCTCTCTTAGACATTTCATCAAACACCTTGCATGCAATATAATCTAACAAACACATTCAGTTGCTCATAAGCAAAATTATTACCTGGGTTACATGAAACTGCAACTTAAACACAATCTTGATCCTGTTCTTCTCACTCCTCCATCTCGACGGCTTAAACATTTTAGGTCAACTTTCACAAACATCAAAACCTTCAATTGTTGAGTCAATTCCACATGCAAAGACTCAAATTCACACCAGAATCGATCAATTAACACAAAATTAAACAACAATTTTGCAAACCCAGATCTTAAAACACAAAAATAGAGTAGAAATTGATGAAAAGATGAAAAATTGAGGTTTTTTTGTTTTAATGTAGCGGTGTGAAATTGGCTCAAAATAGCAAGAATTGACTTTGAAGAATTGGTCAAAGATGACAGGTGTGATGGGTTTGATTTAGTGAAGCTTATCTGCAGTGACGAATTGGTGATTGATTCTTTGAAGACAACAGATTGTGTGTGCTCTGGTTTTAGTGTTTACGAATAAAAACAAAGTGTAGGTACACTTGTTATATATTATTATGTGAGTGATTGAAGTAAGTAGAAAGTTAAAAGAAAGGAGTTGCTTTGAGAGTAAACTAGTCTTATACCCGACACGATTCAGTATATAAGAAAACGTGTGTAGACGGAGAAAAAGGTGACTTTGTGGTAAAAACGAATGTCGAGAAACACGAAAATTAATTGTTTACCAAAAATAAAACCGTGTAAACGAAAAAGGTTTCGATTATGAAAGATTGCTTGACCAACTTTTTAAAAAAAAGAAAAATAGACAGATATAAGCATTCATAGTCTTGCAGATCATCATCAAAAATAAAAGAACAAATAAGAAGGAATAATAATATTCCATAAATCAAGAAAAAATTGTTAGCATGCTTAGAAAAATATTCCTATAAAAAATTATGTAGGAAAAAACAATATTATAAAAAGCATGTGGGTTGGAAATTAGGGTTGGAAATTAAGTACAAATCTTATACCGTACAAAATGCTACAAATCAAAATAAGGGATAAAATTTATAATAGTGGTATTTTTTTTAATCTTCTGATTGATTCATATTTTGAAATTAATTACATAAAGGTCTTTTTTGATTGGACGGGAACGTCTTTTGATTGGATTGGAAACTCGAATGGTCGGGTTAATCATAGGTTGGTTAACTGTTAGTCATGGGTCTGTCTGCTTATGTTGGGTTGGTTGTTCAATGTATTTTGATAGACACCGATTCGAGATGGTCAATCTCCCGATAGACCCGTAGAGTGGGTCAGGCTCCAAGAACAAGAAAGAAGAAGATAAACCAAACTTGAGACAAATTTCTGATTATTTTCTCAAAAGAAGATTACAATTTATAGAAAAACCAAAGACATAAAAGTAGGAAAAGATAAGGAAACCTAATTTGGTTAATGAAGAAACTAAATATTTTTTTCGTTTTCCAGTTAAAAATGGTTCAATTATGATGTTCCAAGCCCAATTATTAAGTTTGGAAGCTGATATATGTTAGTTTCATCATTCATGCTTGATTATGGTGTTTCAAGTTATAAATACTTGTAATATAAATTTAAATATTCGGAGATAGAAATTGATGTATAAAAGATGAAAAATAAAGGTATAAAATTTTGAAAACACAAGCATACAAGGTTCAGTTTGCTACCATAACTATAGCCATCGGTAAATTGTATTAACTTAACAAGAACCTTCGATTATGTTTAATTTTGGTTAAAGGTTCGATTTTCGGTTACCGTTAAATTATGATAGTAACTTGAAATAGGGATGGGACATGGTTGTCACTGTTGAGATGCTAACGTTATTTGTCAAAACAAATGGGGACAAAAGGAAACTTGTGAAAGATATTGAGGCTTAGCCAACGGTCGATTATTTGGTGTACGTGGTCATATCATTTATTTGTTTTCCTTGAATTATTAATTTCACCTTTTGGCGTATTTATTTAATAATTCGAAAACGACTTTTTAACCCCACATATGCCCTCACCCAGCTGATAATAAATTATTATTATTATTGTTATTATCATTATTATTATTTTATTTTTTTATTTATAAAAAAAGCATCGTAAGTTTATAAGATCATACTGTCAGGGTGTTTGTTTTCAACCCGACGGGTCCATGGGTTGATCCATGTAAAACTCATTTTGTTGTTGGGTATTTTATGGTTTTATGCCACACTTTTAAAACTTTAAGAGAAATTAACATAAGATTTTTATAACTAAAATGTAATTGTTTTATATATGTTTGTATTTCGTAATTGTTTTATATATGTTTGTATTTCGTAGTAAAGCTGCAATATTATTATATTAATATGCTACAAAATAACGGGTTAAATGGGTCGTGTTCATACCAACCCTTAAATATTCGTGTTGTGTTTGTTTTCATACGTCTAATATGATATTTGAGTTTGTGAAAAACTTTTGAATTTGTGTCGGGTTGCTTATGAACACAGCCAATCATAACCCTTAGAGCGTTCTCATCCTACTTCCTATCCCTAAATAAAAAATTACACTAAAACTCACTATATTTTCTCTCTCCATTTTAATTAAATAATATTTTTTATACTTTTTTTTATTAACTTTTCTCTTTTCCCCACTCACAACCACTTTCAAATAATATTAAAAAATTATAGGGGATGAACAATAACTTTTCAAATATACAGAAAAATCACTGTTTTTTCTAAAATATAAAAACTCTTCACTCACAACATCCAAAATCACTCTCTAAATTATAAAAACACCCCTCACATAAAATAGAGGGTTGGATGAGAATGCTCTTAGACCTGAAATTATGAAGTTCTAAATTACTACGTCGGTATAGCTCATTGAGATAAGGTTGTAGTTTGTGGTTTAGGGAACAACTTGGGTGTCGTGACACTTTTTAACGGGTAATGAACACTGCCTCACGTCTAGATAACTCTATTTAAAAATAAATTTTGAACTTTATAAATACCAACCTTTTAGACCATTTTACACACATTTCTTCCTACAAACACAACATCAACCAAGAGCCTGGAATAACCCGATCTAGTTCCCAAGTCGAGTAGTAGGAAGAGAACAAGGGCACGGAACAATCAACAAGAAGTCGCATTGACAAAAACTTGGATCCATGTTTTCGAATACCAAGTGACTGATCGGATGGTTTGCAAGCAAACGGGTACTCGATTATTTATGTTACTTATTCTCAAAAATTAATAATGAAAAAGGTTTTCAAGTATATAGTAAACATAACTAATTAAGTTGTACCAATGTTAAAGTTATCATGTATTTGAATCTCACAATTAAGAACTTATCCTATAAATCCATTGGGTTCAACCCAAAATAAAAACAACCTTAAAAAGATAAATATTATTCTATTCAAACTACTCAACCGAGTTACATGTCTTAAAAGCATGTGTGACCAAAAGATTTTGGAATTTGGTGGTCATGATCAACTGATTCTGGATATGATTTATATGGACCACAACCTGATGGAGCAATGGTGTATCCCAACACGCACCATTAGACACATGGTGGTGAGGACCACCGGCTAGGATTCAGTCAGTCTACGCAATCGAGCACATGTATAGGTGGCTTTCACTGTTCACCACCACATGGCACATAATATTGTTATCATCAGGCCCTTTGTGGGACTTTTGTAGTTGACATCTCCCATGTATTATCAATTAGTAAACCATTACTTGTGACTACTTCATCAAAAGTAAATATTGGCATAAACACATAATAAATTAATTAATAGCATAGCCAAGTAGCCAACTGCATTAAAATTAGTTAGCCGACTAAAACGAATATGAAATACAATATGGGGCAAATATAATTTGGTACTTGATAAATTTGAGTTTAGTATGAAAGAGTTTTGGTTTAAGACTTTAAGCGTTAAAATGGTTTTCAGAAATTTGTATGAATTTATAATTTTAGAGTTGTAATGCACATGCATGTCTTTTTTTTTATCCTAGGTTAATGTGTTATGTTGTGTCAAACACACAAATACACAAGTCATGTTTAAGTTTTATTAGAACAAACTTATATTGCATATATTATGTAAATTATATTTGATCTCATTCAATCAACTCAACATAGAGTATCTATGTTGAGTTGATTGAATGAGATCAAATATAATTTACATAATATATGCAATATAAGTTTGTATATAACTTTTAAGTTGGGATGTTGATGCTAGGGGCATGCATAAAATCAAATTAACCAAAGACCTTTTAAAAAACGACAGGTTGGTTTTGATAGTTTTTGAAAACCGAAAAAAACATGTCAGTTATGGACTATGGTTATTCTTATTTCCAACACTGACAAAACAGAACCAAGAAACGATTTGGTAAGCCACGGTTAACTGATCCATAACCGAAGATTTAGTAAAAGTTTTGCTTAGGCGGGATTCCTTCAACAAGTCGATGGTTTTGAACTTCAATCGGGTTTCCTAAAATTGTTAAATCATTTTACTTAGGAGAAACTCAAGCCCAAACTTTTAGGCTCAATTACATTGTTTTAGGTTATTTTAGTCAGGCCTAAGCATTTCATGATCATTTCTAGTTCACGGTTAACTGACCCATAACCAAATTGTATGTAAAGTCGATTAACCATAACCATCTAATTATCATACTCCGGTTAACCGATAGTTCTGTTGTGGTCACAGTTTGGGGCCAAAGCTGACTACCATACACCCCTAGCCAATGGGGGCAAATATCCATAATCCTGCTCTCATACCATTTTATAAATTGCATCTCATATTCGATCTTATACTTGTTGGACGTAATTTCCATCCTAATAGGCATGTCACATGTAGGTGACCGGGTTTGACCTATTGAACTCGTGAGATTCATTAATGATGTAATGGGTTTATGGGGTTGTAATTAGGGTTTTATTATATTTAGCAATGTCTTGACAAGCAAGTTAGGTTAGTATATATAAACTGAGTTATGGTTAGATATTAGAGATGCACACGAGATGCAACCAAGTTAGGTTTCATCTAGAGAAACATGAGTTATGTGATATAGGGGGGTTTGAGTTATATTTCCTCTATATAATATTGAGAGTTATTCAATATCAATTATTGTGTGTTTACGTTTTAGTGAGTTATATCAATCCGTACTTGAATACTTGTCATGTATTCATTAATCATTCAGTGCCTATTGGGTTCGCATGTATGCCTATTTATGGTATTATGTAGTTAAAAATTACATGTTGAGAAGCTCGTTACTGCAAACATGATATTAAACACGTTCGAAACTAAATTAAAAAATATCATATACTTTAACTACACTTATCACTTATAAATTTTGCTATTTTCATGTTTATAAGAGTTTCGACATGCTATTTATTGTATATTTATAAAATTATATAGTATTTAATATATCCACTTAATGTGGGTAAACGGGTTTAGAAAATTGGCATATATCACCTAATATTGTATCCGTTGTTTTCATGTTCTTTTGTAATCAGGTAGTTGTGTGAATTTGACTTGTTAACCTGTTTAACGCTCCGTTAAAAGTATCATTGACGAATTAGAAATGAATTATGCATTTCATGATAATATAAAGGCATGGCCGTGTGACCACTCCACACTCCATGCGCACCAAAGCGTACTCAATTTCATGTTCCCCGATTCTTTATTTGATTGATTATTTTTACTAGTTTTAGAGCTCGTATTACACACGGGATAATTCAAAAAATAAGTAAAACAAATAATTACATGGCGTATATAAAAAAAATGTATTACATCTATGCTTGTATCTATACAATGTGTACATAAATTAATTTTATTTATATCACAAAATAGTTTTTTTAAAAAAACTTAATAAAAAATTGTCCGTGCAAAATCGTCCCCGAGAATGCTTTTTTCTATTGAAAAATTCATTCTTGGTGTCATATATGTGTAATTGAAAGAATTTTGGTTATGGAACCAATTTCGAAAATAAGACTTCTCATACGATAGTAGTTCTAACCACTCAGCCTAAATACAAAAGATGCGTTACCTTTATTGATATATTTATCAATTTACCACCCATCAAAAGAAAGTAGGATATTAAATTGTAACAATAGATGTTCTTCAAAAACTATGTTTTTCTGAGCTATACCATAAAAAAGATTTTGATAAGTTTCAGAGGGCTTCTCGAGTTTGTCATAATGACAACATAAAAAACAACATGTTAACCCATTCAATTTTGTGAATATTTTGTTTCATTTGATCATAGTTTTGCATGACATACTTCCCATACAACGTTCTGATCACCATTGATGGAAAAATTAATGTTGACATAAGTATTTAAAATTTGATAAAAGTTAAAAGCATTGATAGGCATGAGGGTGGCATGTCGAAAGTGTTCGCAATCTTTTCTTAAATTTTAATAGTTGAGGAAAAAATAGTCAATTTGCCAAATCCCGAACCTTTTGATTATTTCAAAAAATGCCCTTAAAAATAAACTTGAAACCCGAATCATGTTTAAAATTCTAACTTTCATACTTTTGACATTTTAAAGTCAACACTTTGAACCCATAAAAATTTGACGATAAATCTATTTTGCATTCTTAAACTTTTAAAAATACTAAAAAAATGCCCTTATTGATTTATTACATATATTAGGGTATATTAGTTTTGGAGGGGAAAAAAATTATGAGAATTAACCAAAACATGACAAGTGTCTCAATTTATTTTACTTTATTAGAATAGGTAGATATCTATTTTTGCTTTTTGTAGAAATATATAAATTTGATTGGTGGATGGAACAATATATTTGGAAACTATTGTATACCTCTTTTTACTTGTTAAGGACCCATAAGAAAATTGGTTCCACAACATCATAACATCATCCACTAAAATTAATAAAATGTTTGTGCTTGGTTAAAAATACCTAGGTATTGAGTCGGTGTGATAAATGTTGAATTATGGATATAACCAGGCGGACACGAAGGAGAAAAGGAAGGCCTTCCTGATTGTTTTTTGGTAACACTTTGGTTAATTTGGAAGAATCGAAATGATGTTACTCAAAACAAGATCCCCTTATATAGGGTGAATATACATAAGGAAACCAAATCAATTTACAATAGTCTACATATATGTGTATAGCCTAATATTCCCCCACAGTTCGAGCGGAAGATGGGGCGAACACTCAAACTGGCTCGAAAGGACTCGAAAAGCTGACGAGACAAGCCTTTAGTAAAGATGTCAGCATACTGAAACGCGGATGGCACATGAATAACACGGACATGGCCAAGCGGTACCTTTTCGCGGACAAAATGAATCAATTTCAACATGTTTTGTTCATTGATGTTGGACGGGATTTTGTGATAAGTGAACGGCAAAAGTGTTGTCACAGTAGACAATGGTTGCCTTGGTCAAAGGTGCATGAAATTCAACTAAAAGATTACGCAGCCATGTAGTTTCGGCAACGGCATTCGCGACGCCTCGATATTCCGCTTCAGCACTAGATCGAGAGATCGTAGGTTGTCGTTTTGATGACCATGATATCAAGTTATCTCCCAAGAACACACAATAACCAGATGTGGATCGACGGGAGTCCGGACAACCTCCCCAATCGGCATCAGAGTAAGCCCGTAACTCCAAAGTTCTAGAGGGCAAGATGCGGATCCCGAAGTCAATGGTGCCACTAAGGTAGCGAATAATCTGTTTCATAAACATAAAATGGGAATCTCTTGGAGCATGCATAAATAAGCAAATCTGTTGAACCGCATAGGTAATGTCAGGCCTAGTAAAAGTTAGGTATTGCAGTGCTCCCGCTAGAGCACGATAGGTAGAACAGTCCGGTAAGAGGTCCCCGTCCTCGGCGCTCAGTTTAGCGGATGTGTCAACAGGTGTAGAGCATGGTTTGCACCCTGTCATACCCGCACGGTCAATAAGATCTTTAGCATAAACAGCTTGTGATAAAAAGATGTCGTTGGTGTCACGCGATACCGTAATACCCAAAAATGGTGTAGAGCCCCTAGATTAAACATAGAAAATTCCCGAGATAATGTGTTGATTATAGTCCGTAATAGCTTAGAATTGGACGCGGTGAGGATAATATCGTCCACATAAAGCAACAAATAAGCTAATTTCCCCCCATGAGAATATACAAACAATGACGGATCGCATGCACTACTACGAAACCCATGAGCGATGATATATCGCGAGAACCTATCGTACCACTCTCGCGGGGCCTGTTTGAGGCCATAAAGAGACCGTTTAAGACGACAAACATGTGTGGGAACATTTCGGTCAATGAAGCCTGGAGGTTTGTTCATGTAAACTGTTTCCTGCAAATTACCATGAAGAAAAGCGTTCTTCATATCTAGTTGATTAATCGGCCAGTTTCGTGAGACGGCAAGGCTAAGTACGGTTCGGATAGTGGCCAGCTTTACAACCGGACTAAAAGTGTCATCACAATCCACACCCACGGTGTGAGATTTCCCATTTACAACTAGACGAGCTTTGTAACGATCCAAAGTACCATCAGATTTAAACTTGTGGCGGAACAACCACAAACAACGGATAACCGGGTGAGTAGTGGGTCGCGGGACAAGTTCCCATGTGTCATTTTTCTGTAAAGCCTGAATTTCATTTTCCATGGCACTCCGCCAATTCGGATCCGACCAAGCAAAGGTGTAGGATTTAGGGATAGGTGAAATAGGTGGGGTCACTGTGGTGTATAGGTTAAGGCGCACCACCGGTTTGGTGATACCACTACGTGGTCATTTGATGGATAGGAGGGGCTGTGTGATGCGGAAGATGGTGAGGTCGGAGCTGTGGAGGTGAGTGGAGATTGGGTGTAGGTTGGTGGGGGTGATTGTTGGGGTGTAGGCCGGTGATGGGTCGTGGGGTATGGTGGGATGTGAATGGGTTGGGGTTGGAGGGTGATACAGGTAGGTGAGTGGGTGGAAGGTAGGCTCATCAAGAAATTGATATAATTGTGGTTGTGGTGATTCACGAAACGGGAATGTTTGTTCATCAAAACTGACGTGGCGAGAGATAATCACTTTGCCTGTAAGCGGGTCATAACAGCGATAGCCACGGAATTCGGCCGGATAGCCGAGAAATACGCACCGGGTGGATCGGTTATGGTGTTTGTGTGGTTGTGTGGCAGCCGTTTTGGGGTAGCATGCGCACCAAAACACACGTAAGTGGTCATTTGTAGGGTGACGACGATATAGGGCGAAGTGAGGAGTGGGAAATGGAGTCTTGTGGTTGGTAATATATTATGTAAATAGGTGGAGGTTTGGAGTGCCTCGACCCAAAAAGAGGTGGGTAAATGTGCATGGGTAAGGAGGGTTCGTATGATGTCATTGAGACGACGAATCATTCGTTCAGAACGTCCGTTTTGTTGGGACGTTTGTGGGCATGACAAACGAAAAACAAGGCCATGTTGTTGGGCGAATGCTTTAAAATCATTATTGTCAAATTCGCCTCCGAGGTCACACTGAAACGCTTTTATTTTAGTGTTAAATTGAGCGGACACAAACTGGTGGAATTTTGCAAAAGTGGGAAATGTTTCAGATTTATATTTTAAGGGATATACCCATACAAAATGTGTGAAGTTATCGATAAGGACCATGTAATATTTATTTACTTAGTACTGATGAAGTCCATAAATCATAGTGAACGATATCAAATGGTGCATATGTAATAGATAGAGACTCATAAAAAGGTAAACGTCTATGTTTTGATAATTGGCAAGAATTGCAAAGTGAACCCGTTAGGTTTATTACAATAAATAGAAAAATGAGAACGTAATAAATTTAAGATAGTATCCCCGGGGTGACCGAGCCTGCCATGCCACTGGTCAGTAGTTGTAGCAACAAAAGCAGACGGGTTCGCCGGTTGAGTGAAAGGGTAAAGATCGCCTGTGCTATTGTGGCGGGAAAGTGGAGCCCCAGTCTTGTAATCCTTCACAGTAAAACCATAAGGATCAAATTCAGTAGATGTTTGATTATCAATATTGAATTTTTGTACGGAAATCAAGTTTTTAATAATGTCAGGGGCATAAAGAATATTGTTTAAATGGTAGGTTCGGTTGGGTACGGCGTAAGTGGTATTGCCGGATCCTTTAATTGGCATTGAGTTACCATTTCCAACAAATATAGACTGAACAGGAAAAGACGATGAATAATTTGAAATTTTACCCGGATCCGATGTGAGATGTGCGGTTGCCCCGGAGTCCATGTTCCATGGTGTCTCGTGAGTACCAAGATTAACCTGCTGCATGGTTTGGGCTAGATCGGACAGATTATAATCTGTGTAGCCGGCAAAGGGAGACGGACCCATAGATGGTCCAGCACTGGATGGGCTTGGAGCACTTGGATGGAAGTGACTATAATGGGCTTGCGGTTGCAGTTGTTTTGTTAATGGCCCACCCCATCTATGTTGCTGTTGTTGGGTAGCCATATAAGGTTGTTGGGCCGGAAAAGGAGTTGGTGGTGGGTTCCAATTAGTGGGCCAAGTATTAGGGCCCGTATTGTGATATGGAAATTGAGTCTGGGGTGAATGAGAGTAGCCACGCCCTCTGCCACGGTAACTACGGCCACCACCGCGTCTTCCTTGATATCCCCGGCCACCACCACGGTAGCCTCTACCTTGACTTGATGATTGCTCACGGGTTTCGGATGGTTAGGTGGTTGCAGCGAGTACGACGGAGGAGCTTGATAGCCGGTTTTGGTTCTTCAATCTCATCTCTTCTTTTCCGAGCATAGTGCGAGCATCATCCCAAGAGGGTGAGGATTGGTGAATAAGAGCACCGGCTACGTTATACTCTGGTGGTAAACCAAGTACAAGTTGAATAATCAAGCGAGATTCATGTACCTGGTGCCCAACATCACCCAACTGATTTGCAATAGCCCGTAACTTTTTAAAATAGTCATCTAATGACGAGCAAGCGGCGAGTGTGAGGCTTGAGAACTGCTGTTCAAGAGCCGAGGCTCGTGTTGCTTTGTTGTTGAGATAGATATTTTGCAGTTTAACCCATGCCTCACGAGCGGTGCCATCGGTATCAAGAATGCGGTCCAGAATTTGTTCCGAGATAGTGCCGTAGATCCATTGAAGGACCAAGGCATCGATTTCTTTCCAAAGGCCGTAGTCTTTGTCAGTTTCAGTGGATGGGTTGTCGTTCTCGATATGGTCTAAAACTTTGTAGGCGGTAGCAAGGAGCCTGAAAAGTTTTGTCCATGACGAGTACGTGAATTTAGATCCGTCAAGCGTGCGGATCTTGGTGTTGATGGTTGTAACAGAATAGGCGGGATGTAACCCAACCAACTTTGATTCGGCGCTGTTGGATTGCTTATCGTCACTCATGTTTTAATGTAGATGTTAACGGCTCTGATACCATAAAGATTATTATAATATCATAATGTCTCTCTGTATTATTACTCAAACAAGATCCCCTTATATAGGGTGAATATACATAAGGAAACCAGATCAATTTACAATAGTTTACATATATGTGTATAACCTAATAGTAACGTGTTCTTATTGGTTCTTGGGTTTTTGGGTCCTATATAATCTGGAATGAGCTCTAGTTCTTGTTTATGAAACATACACCATTCAAATAAACGTAAAAAGTACTTCTAAGTTCTAATATTCAAATGAATCGCATAATCTGTTGGATCCAAATATTATACTTGAAATAACTTTAATTCTTCATTATAAAAATAACAAAACCTTCGTCACACCATGATGCACATTCGTCTAAATCATGATTTTGCATTGAACGTGTTGTGAAATATGATACTTTGAGTACGTGTATGTGTCAGAGACTCGTATGTCAGTTGTTGAAGACCATATAATTGTAGGACACGTAGACCGAAAAAAACTAAAGAATGAAAGATAAAACACGTTTTGAGACACATGTTTGTTGTCCCTGCATGAATGTTTGTTAATTTAACGTTGAATGTTATGAATATGCATATGGACTTAGTTCTCGTGTTATGTATAAATTGGAAGAGGACCATAGCTGTACCATTCTATAGTGTATTTGACAAACAACAAACGTTTCATGCTTCATTATACATGCTACATTATCAAATACAAACGTTACATTACAATAATTTGTTTTTGAAGGTAGATTATAAAACTAATTTTGACTTCAAATAATTTGTTATTATTTGCAATAAACCCTTTAATAAATTATATAAATTCAAATGTTGAGCTAAGTGCCTAAGTTGTACACACGGCCCATTAAATGTGATGGGCTTTTTCTACGGGCTTTTATGTTCTCCTCAAACGGTAGATCACTAGGATGTAGATGGTTTATTTACTGATGGTAACGAACTAACGATAGTTCTATCATGTTTTAGGTGATCTGTAAGACTACAAATTGAAATAATCATTTACAAAGTCAATTAAAAACAATACGCGTTTGAAAAAGATAAAAAAAATCATTGAATAATAATTAATCAGTAATAACTAACCAAAAATTTCGATTTTAGTTTTGGTTAAGGGTTAAGACCGTATCAATACATGCACACCCCTACGTCTACTTATTTTATTTCTCATGCTTGCATACGTAACACAGCCAGGACTGCTTGCATACGTAACACAGCCAGGACTTAAAATCGGTAGGCTCAAAACATCATTTTGAAAATATGTTTGATCCATTTAAATATTTAATGTATTTGACGTGTAATTTATATATGCCATGCTTGCGGTGCGTCCATATAATGTATATATGTGTGAACCCACGGGTGGACAAAAGTGAAATTGCACTTATTTTGACGTTATTTTACTAATCTCGTGAAAATAACGTTAAAAGTGACGGAAGGTTAATCAGGCATCATGTTGTGGCGTTGATAGCCGAAAGACAAGGGTACACGCACCAATCGGTCGGTGTCCCGGTGGTTGAGTCTTGTGTTCCTTATGTCCAAGGCTTGATGCAAAACTACTATCGAGCCGGGGGTCTCACCGGAAGCATCCTCTCTATTCCTACGGGGTAGAGGTAAGGCTGTCTACATCTTACCCTCCTCAGACCCTACCATAGCTTTGCTATTGGTGGGATTTACTGAGTACGATGATGACGACAACGTGTAATTTATATATCTGCTTTCCTTACCCTTATACTACCCTTTAATATCACTATATGTTTCAACTTTTTACTAAGTTAAAATTTGTAACATGTGGAATCGATGGAGCAGAAATAGAAGTGGTGTTAAGGTCCGGCGGCGGTGGTGGTCGACAGTGCAAAGGTGAAGAAGGGGAGGGAGACATGAGGAGGTGAAGAGCGTGTATGTGAAGAGGAATGGGAGACCGGTGGTGAAGAAGGGTACAAGGGGTATATGGGTCTTTTGAATGGTTCAGTGAGATTTTGAAGCTGAATCGCTCAAAAGGTGTTTGAACCATCAAGAGGTTTTATGTTGACGAACCAAACACAGCTATATATGACCGAATCAGACCTGAACCTCTTAATGGTTTCATTAAGAGGTAAACAAACACCCCCTTAATTGGATAATGTTGTAAACTACAAATAATATTATCTTTTAATTTATTTAAAACATAGGTATCTTCAATTCAACACCCTTCAATGAATCTAGCCACCCGATTATCGGAATAATATAATCAAATTAAAAACCATGTATAAAATCATATTGATTTTGTACATATGTCATCAACATACATCACCGGTCAATGATAATTAGATATATATTTCACTAAAATTTATGACCTTCTTAAAAAAGGAACCTTAAACGACATGTTGCAATTATTTTATTTACTCGAATGCTTTTTTTTCTTTTTCGATAAAATACATCACCTAATTTAATTAGAAAATAGTTTCAAATTACATTTCTAATACTTGAATTCATCAAATACGATATATGTGTGTTTTTTCTGTTAAATTAAAATTACTAGTAACAATAAAATTTAAAAGGCAAAAAGTCTAGTAGGGTTAAGCAGAATAGTAGACACATAAACACGAGTATAACAAATCGGGTTATTATACGGTCCTAAACTATAATAATTATTTTTTCTTTAAACAGCTTACCGTTTCTACCCATGAATATTAATATAGCTATTAGTTTAGTAAAAAGCAAATAAATCAGTTTCACTCGGATGGGTCATTGGCTATGCTTACTGTTGATTTTTCTAATGCCTTCAACTTAGTCGATAGGACGGCCCTTCTGCATGAGGTACGAAGTCGATGTCCTTCTATTTCCTTATGTGTGGATTTTTTATATGGGCAATCGGCTAGGTTATATGTGGGGGATGCTTACATTAGGTCCATCACTGAGGTTCAACAGGGGGACTGTCACACCCCGCTCAGGGCCTGGGCGTGACAACCCAACGTTGGTACCTTTTTTTGTAAATACATCAGAGTTAAATGTTGTAAAGCGGAAGACTTTTAATATAATATTATTATATTCAAATCACGGGGTTTGAAACACCCGTTAAGTTATACAAAAGTGTTTAGATATTAAAACCATCCTTTGAGCCATTAGATCGTCTAACGGCTATCTTCTGTTTCCAAACACCTATCCTTCATTACCTGTAAAATAGTTATAAAAAAAATACGTCAGCAACACATGCTGGTGAACACGCTGACTCAAAGTATTTTAAGTTAATTATCCCCTCGGGTATCTTGTGACCCGGCCCATCGTGGCTTAGGAAACAACCAAGTTAAATATACTATTATAAACCTCTAGTTATACTTGAAACCTCTCAGTGATACCGCAACATCGAGGTCTTGGCAACTATTCAATATACACGAGATAATTCCCTCTCGGACATTACTTGGGTCCGGCCCAACGTGGCGGAGGCATTAGCAAGTGTGGTGTGGTGTGCCCACCGTCTGCCCACATATGTAAGGATCCAGACAAACGTATACAATAGCCTGAGGGCCAGTATTACTTTTGTTTATAAAGTTTTAGGGATATAATCCCATGCAAACATTCAAGACTTTGTTTTATAAAAAGTTGGACGTATTCACCTTTCTTCTTGGTTGGTGTTTCTCACCAATTTGTCTCGTTAGCTCGGACCTATAGTACGAGAATAACATTTTATAAGTACTAGATCAACGATCTAGCTTCAGACCTTTAGTCCGATTGCATAACCTTTACCTTGACATTTTATCTCTTTATAAATATAAGGACCTCTAGTCCTTTCTTTTTAATCATTTATAAACCTTTGTTTCTTCTTCATGAAGAAAACATATATTTCAAATTCTTATTATAAGAAATATAAAATCTTTATATAAAATAAAAAAGTATTATTTTATCTATAATCTCGACTTTATAAAATCTTATTTCCACTTTATAAAATCAAGGTACGGGCTATATCCCTAACTAGGGTCTAAGCCATTTATATTATAATAATCGGGCAGAATCCCTACCTTGAATGACTTATTTATAGAAATGCTTGTGCTTTACTTGAACAGCACTTCTACTTGAAGGTAAGTCGAGAGGGTATTTAAGTAGGGTTATGGCACGCATCTCGAGGTAAGGATTGTCGGGATATCGCCATCTCGGGTCGTGGCACGTAAATCGAGACAATGTGTAATTGGAAGTGTGAGTTGGATGGTGAGGGCCACCCCCCATGGCCGGCCTATTTATAGAAATTTTTGTGCACCTTCGCGTATCGCGAAGCTGCACTAGCTTCGCTGAGTCGTCACGTAGGCTTGCCACGTGTTGTTCCTGTCTCTCCACGTGTACTGCATCTTCGCGTATCGTGAAGATGCACAACTTGGATTCTTCGCGTATCGCGAAGATGCAAAACTTTGAATCTGTTCATTTTTAGTCCCTGGTTTTTTGGTAACTTGCCATATCTTGATCTTATCATCATCCAAAAAATACAAAGGCGGCTCGCGGCGATGCGAAGTGCAAAGTGCGCCATCATAGCGCCCATCGCCCTTAGCCCGAGCCCGTGCGCGTGCGCGTCGGGTGCTTCGCACCCTCTGCTAGGACTAGGGAGAGTGGTTGGCCATTTAAGAACATTTCCATGGAATGTTCTCTCCTTATAAAGTGTTTTATTTTTCTTTCTTTTTCCGATGTAGGATGGAGTCTCCTTACTCCATTCCTTAACATAAGCTACTTCCATTCTTTGTCTTATTTTTCTCTTTACATTTGCCATGAATATTTTTAAATCCTTAAGTTTTATTAATTTGTCAAATTTGGACCAAAATTTTTGTGATGTTACAAGGACCCTCTTGGGCCTCTTCTCCTTGCCTTAGTTTTACATCCACTTGTTCACCGAATCAGAGATCATTGTAAGCTTCTTTTCCATACTTGGTACTTGGATGATGGTACGATTATCGGGGACACTAAAGAGGCGGCTAATACATTAGATATTATCAGGGCCGAGGGCCCTTGTTTGGGTCTTGAATTAAACGTTAAGAAAACATAATTATTTTGGCCAATGTGTAATGGGGAAAAGGTGCAGGATGGGTTGTTCCCTTGTGGGATTGGAAGGCCTGTGCTTGGTGTGAAACTCCTTGGTGGCGCTGTAAGTCGGGATGCGGGGTTCATCAGTAGTTTGGCGGTGAAAAGGGCATCTAGTGCTGTGGAATTGATGAGTTGCCTCCCAAGGCTTCGGGACCCTCAATGCGAACTTCTTTGCTTCGCTCATGTATGGGGGTCGCAAAGCTGTTGTTTGGCCTAAGAACGTGCCAACCTATGTATGTAGGGGAAGCTGTTTCTATTTTTGATAATGGCCTTCGACGGGCGATTGAGGACATCGTGGTTTGTCGGGGGCCGTTTTTCGGGGATCTTCAATGGAGGTTAGCATCACTTCCGACCCGTTTTGGGGGGTTGGGTTTATGGTCAGCCAAGGATGTATCTACATATGCTTTTGTGGCTTCGAAAGCACAATCATGGAGTTTGCACGACCACATTTTTCGGGGATGTGGTATTGATGGGTTGGACACCGACTATGGGTGTGCGATGGATCATTTACGTACTTCACTTCCCGATTTTGATCTTAGCGGGTTCTCTAATAAGGACACCGCCCCCTTAAAGCCCAACATGCTTTGGCGAGTGCCTTATTTAGTGGAATCGTCCAGAGTTTAGAAGCAAAGTTTGATCTATCTCCTCGCCAAAAAGCGGTGTTTGAATGTCTTTGGGCTCCTCGAGCTCAGGATTTTCTAACGGCCATCCCCATTGAAGGATTAGGCAAACATATGTCAGGGTTGGAGTGTCGGGCTATCCTTAAGTACCGGCTAATGATCCCTATATTTCCGACTGATGAGCCTTGCCCAGTTTGCCGCAAGGTCTGTTTGGATCCCTTTGGAGACCATGCGGTGCATTGCAAAGAATTACCTGGTTTTAAATACAGACACGATTTGGTTAGGGATGTTCTGTGCAATGTTCTTAAACAGGCAGGGATTTCTGCTAAAAAGGAAGCCCCTGTTAACTTTCTCATAGATCCGCTAGAAGGGAGGTCCACGTTACGACCGGATGATATTCTTGTCTTTGGGTGGGCAGGGGGAAACACGCTTGTGTAGACCTTACAGGAGTGTCTCCTCTGGTCGGGCTCAGGGACCGGGGGTTTGGTGTGGGTCAGGCTGCGTTGAAGGCCGAATCGGGTAAAGTTGTCAAACACGAGAAAGCCTGTTTGGAGAACCAACATGTGTTTCTCCCTTTTGCTTTTGATACATTTGGGTTTCTGGCCCCGGAGGCTGTGAATTTTCTGAGCAGGGTTCAGCGTGTTGTAAATGGTACTTGTTCGGCTCCTACGGCCCAACGCTTCGTTTTTAGTAGAATTGGATTTGCTATTCAAAAGGGGGTTGCGGCGCAGCTTGTTGCCGTTTGCGTGCCACTTTGTTGTAATCGTTTTGACTTGTTATATATAATTTAAAAGTATAGTTTTAGTTAAAAAAAAATAAATACAAGTTTTCCAAATATATATATATTTTATTTTATCTTCTTATATGTTTAATTATTTTTTAAAATTCGTCTTTTATTTAACTAGATAACTTTAACTCTAAACATGTATAGTTAATCATGTGACTTGCTTATTTTTACAGTCGTTTAGGTTATATAAAAAATATATAGCTTATATTAATCCATCAATATATCGTATAATAAATACATCATCAGCAACACCCTCCTACAACTCTGCAATGTAGCCTCCCAAATAGTTAGTACTATAAATAAGAAAAAAATTGTTAATAGTAAAATAAAGTTGGTTTAGTAAAATAGCCGGCCACCTAAGTCAGGTATAAGCTTTGCAAGCCGGGGAACCAGGCCGGCCAATTAAAACCCTATTATAATTACTATTTATTTATTATCAATCATTTTTCATCTTATATATTTAAGTACCATAACTTTGGTCATTTCTCATCATCACAATCAATTAATATCAATTATATCATTTTTTTCTCTTCTAATCTTGTTCAAATTATTCTCCTTTTCATCCCTTAATCATCAATGCATTGCCACTACTAAACAAAAAAAGTATCACACAAAACAAGTGATCGTGTTTACAAACGATTAAAATAACGTGCTAGTGCTGTCTCTAGATCTAAGATGAGACAAGCCGGGACATATTCAAGGATTTTATCTGGAGGAGGGGTATCAGGCCGAACGGGACCCCATTTGTTGCCATTGGCAAGGATCAAGAAGATCATGAAGAAATCAAGTGTGGATGTGAAGATGATATCGGGTGAGGCGCCACTTGTGTTCTCGAAAGCTTGTGAGCTTTTCATTGAGGAATTGACCAAGAGATCTTGGAACATGACCATCCAAGGCAAGAGAAGAACTTTACACAAAGAAGATGTTGCATCCGCGGTTGCAACAACTGATGTATTTGATTTTCTTATTGATTTGGTTCAACCTAATGCATGTGATCATGAAGTGCTAAATGAAGATCATGCTCTTTGAAAAGAAACAATAGGTCGTTTTTTTAGTCTTGCTCATATAAACCTAAATGTGTGTGTTTTTTAGCAAGCAAGAATCAGTTAATTTTATGAGTTATAACATGTTACATGGTTTTATAAGTATTATATTTACAAATAATAGCTACTATCATCCGTCTCTGACATTTAGGGTGCCCTAACGAGTCATAAAAAATGGGTCTTATTTTGTTATTGGTCAAGATCCATTAGATTGTTATTTGGACTATCACTAGTCGAATAGGACATTCAAAATTTCAGAGATGACCCTATGGGTATGTGATTATCCGTAGCTAATGACCAGAGAGTATAGAGAACTCAAGAGGTCGTGATAATGCATGCATTAGCATTGTATAACGAGAACAATAATTACAAACAAAGAAAACCTAAGCAAATAATATCATTAATTAACTATGACAACGTATACAAATAAAACCTCAACTATAATAATAATATATAGTACCGATATACTAGTAGACAAAGATAAGAGTTGTTCGATCTCAAGGCGAGAAACAAAAACTTAAAACCGAATTGTCTCCAAATGTGTACTCATTTGAACGGACATTTGATGACGAGTGGCCTTTTTTACCCGTCTTTTCACCATTTTTATCGCTCTTACCAACGTTGGATCCTGCGCCCTTTGCAGCAGCAGCGGCCTTCTTCTCTAGTCTTCGCTTAGCCATGTATTCTTCTGAGATAAACACATCCATTTTTTTTACTAAAAGCTTGATAAAAATGGAAATGTTGGTAACTTTAACTTATCAAAAATGATTTTGATTGTGAGGTTTAAAGTGTTTAAAATGGAAAGGTTTTTGTAGGGATTGAGGATTCTATGGGTCCACTACAAAGTACAATACCCCATAGTTTATGAATCAAAACTAGCAGCTGATAGCATATGGCTTGCGTACTACATCTCATGGTGCATATTTGAATTCATTGGTTTTTGATTTTTATTTTCTTTTTTGTTTTTCTATGTTAGCTATACTTGTAATTAGATGCATGTTTAAAAACTTCTAGTTTTTTTAATAGCAAACTCACACACCAAACTAATGTATGGATTCAACCCTCAAATCATTTCTAGTTGAAATGACCTTCCATACACTCTAATACGACTATAGCGTTTATCTATTTTGAAAGAGTAGTAGTTTTAAAATGCCTTGAAAATCTAGCAGGGTGTCTTTTTTTATTTTTCATTTTTTTTTATTTCTAGTATAATCGACCACACCCCTTCATTGTTGCGAAAGAAAAACTAACTTGGTAGCAATAGTCGTTATACATAATGGTTAATGTCCCTTTAATTATTACCATTTTAACTTTTAAGCCACATATTATAGCGCTATTGTAACCTCCATGTCCCTTTACTCCCCTATGATGCCTAGGGTTGGTGTAGGGGCTTTATCTGCCTCTATAATAATACATTACGGATGACGTTATTAACATAAAGTAGTTGATTCACTATATTGACTTCTTGCTTAACGAAAGCTATACACTTGATGAATCATCACATGCACTATATTAAAACATGGCACACTAGCAAGCAACTAGAATGACCATTTACCACATATGTGTCACTATATATACTTAATGAATCATGACATGAGTTATTATTACTTGTTTATTAAAAATGATCATATACCACATACGTGGCACTATACACTTAATGAATCATCACAAGTTAACATGATCAACAAAGTTGTAACTATATTTACAAATATGTAATTCAAGCCTACAAACTTTTAGCAATGAAAATCAGCATTAACAAGTATGGATCAAAGCAAAATCGACAACATAAATATATTGTGGAATTAGGAGGTTCCAAACTAAATGACGTTTGTTGTAATCAACAATTTCGGAAAAACCTAAAGGATGAAAAATGTTATTCCTTATATAACCGATAATGTAAGCAGTAATGATTATCAACGGTCACAGTCTTTCAAAAAGAGTTGCAACATTCCGTTACAATCATATTGATGATTCAACTCCTATATATAGAAAATTCTTTTGTTTATTGATGAACAACTTGTTATCTTATTGGATTATTGATTTTATAAAACTCAAAACACTTTAATTTGAAAGAAACTTTACATGTATGTGTGTGTGGGTATATATATATATATATAGGTTTAAGTTCGGAAGAGAAGTCAAGTTATTGTGAGAAGTGTGAGAAGTCTATTCAGCCAATCAGATTTTTAGTTTTTTTATTTTCTTTTATTTAAATATGGGGGCAGTATAGTAAATGAACAAATGTAATATATATAGAAACTACTTAATTATTTATATGTTTATATATTAACATTATATATTTGACCTATAATTATTTAATTACTAACGTAATATTGATCATATCCAGAAATCAAAACCAGATCATATTGAAGATAATCACCCCTCAGTTCTTATTGTTATCCACATAAAAAACAATCAAATCTTTAATTCAAACACAATCATCCTACATTAAGAATCGTACAAATTCTCCGATCGATTGTATTGAACTCGATCTTCATTCACCACCATTTATCATCAAAGAATGTCTTCACTAAACCTATTTTTAGGCGTTGATTGACATGGTAAGTATTCACAATACCAATACATTTACCTACACTCAACTACATTTAAGTTTTTTGGTATCACAATACCAAAACATTTACCTACACTCAACTACACATACTACATTTTTTACCATACACATCCTACACTACAGATACAATACACAAAATTAAATACACATCCTACACTACCATACATTGTCATATGCCATACAATAATAGTCCACATCCTACACTACAGATACGATACACAAAATTTCATACACATCCTACACTACATATACAATACACAAAATTACATGCACATCCTACACTACCATACACTATCACACAATAAGAGTTCACATCCTACACTACAAATCATACACATTTTAAAACAAACATACACATACTATACAAAATATAAATATCCTACATTGCTACACACTAAATATTTTTTCCAAACACTAGCACATTTGGTAAACATAAACATGAGAATCTGGAAAGTTTTTTAATTATTGAAACTACAACTAAAAAAACAAGTGTAGGTTTATCATGTAAGTGTAGGACATTTAAAAAAAATGTTAGATTTTTTTCCCGTGATGCAGTGTACAAGTTCAACCAAAACAATATAAATTTTCAACTTTCATATATTATATTAATTTTATATAAATACATTTTTGGCAACTAAGATGACAAAAGTATGATCAAAGGAATTCTCTTAAACAAAAAGTGGGTTTCTATATTTATCATAAGAAGAAAATTACAAGACTATCCTTTTTTTATTAAAAATCATTAAAAACAGTTACCATTAATTACAAAAATGTCATAACCAATGTATGTCATAGATCATTTTTAATCAACGGTTAAAATTCACTTCTCACAATAAAATGATTTCTCTCCTGAACCATCCCCTATATATATATTCCAAACTTGTTTTTAGTTAATTACATGAAGAAAAATAGAAAAACTTATGTCATTCTTGTAGCACTAGCAGCACAAGGTATAATCAAGGACAAGGGGCGGACACGCACACTGAACCAAAGTGGCCAATGGTTAGCACCCACCGAACCAAAGGGTTAACTAGGAAAACCAAATATCATGACCAAATGTATCCAAAGCTTCAAGGCACGGGCACGTGCACGTGCACGTTCCTTAAAAGATTCATGTTGTCTATTCATAGTAACGAGGAAACCAGGCCCCCTTTATCACTAAAGCAATCTCTTTATTTGAAGATTCTGAACGCATATGCACTTTTATTACATGTCATTTTATTACTTTTTAGACAAAAAAAAATGCATGTCTTGCTTTCCATAATAAAAAGGTTAAAAAGTTGATTTTAATAAAATCCTTAAAAAGTATTAAAATAATAAATTAGATATATGTCTATTGTTGTGCTTTTCTTTAATATTATTTGAGAAAATGACTATTTTAAGAGTTTTTATGGAATTAGAAAAAATACGATGAACATGTGAAGAAACACTAAGTGATCCCGGCAGATTACGGATAATCTGGGGGTTAAATAGATGTTTCCCACGAGGGTTAGGTCCGGCAAGATGGTTATTCTTCTAATGACCTGCAAAACAGACACCGTGAGCTCGTCACTGAGAAGGGGGGGGGGTACCTCCTTGTGACCACCCTCCGGCGTGAGAATCAGACTAGATTGCTCTTGAATATAAGTGTATATTAAGAGAAATGACTAGAGCAGATATCAGATAATATATGAAGATATAAGATAATGATACCGTTCCAAGGTGTTGGAGTATTTATAGCCGAAGGTAGGTGTCCAAGAAGGTACAGCCGGCTGTATTATATTCCTTTTCTACCAACTGTGGGCTACGCACGTGCCGTGCTGGTGGTTGGTGGGTAGGCAGCGGCTGATAGTGACATTGCCGGCTGTGTACTGTTCCTTATCCACCAACTGCAGGCTATGCACGTGCCACGACAAGGGTTGATGAGTAGGCAGCGGCTGATAGTGACATTAAGTACTAGAGCGTGCTGCTCGTCGTACTGTTGTCAGTGAGCTGTCGCAGCTTTGGTCAGATCTTTTGTCCATACCTTGGCAGGTATAGTACAAAAGGTCCTCCAGTAGCGTACGGACTGGCTCATTTGGGCGGGAGAATTCCCGGCTTTGGGCGGGAGTATTCCCGGCTTGCTCATTCCCTCTTCAGGTGACACTGAATTATTTGAAAGTTAGTGCCTTGTGCGTGTAGCCTTGCTGTGCGGGTAGCCTTCCCTGATGGCTAGTATCCGTAGCTGCGGGAACAGGCGGAGTACGTCACCATTGGGAGGCTTTTCCTGCGGGAACAGCTTGTGTACTGCGCGTAAGGACGTCGCATCTCTGAGCATGGTTGGTCCTGCGGATCCAGTTGGTCTTTGCGCAGACGTCCCTCAGGAGTCTTGCGAGTTCAACTGCGCAGACGTCTCTGTTTAAGGTGAGTCTTGCGGGTCCAACCGCGCAGACGTCCATGTTCAAGGTGAGTCTTGCGGGTCCAACTGGGCTCTGCTGGGACTTACCTCTTCAAGTCCCCCAGTCCAATGTTCTTCTCATGAATTGTTAATAAGTGAGGTGAACTTTTGGACTTAAGCAAGGGGTTTTGAAAAGGGTTTAGTTTTAAGGTTTTCCATGGGGATTCTTCCCGCGGAAGTCCTAATGTCACGTGCAGAAATTCCCGACTTTTCTGCTTGATCTTTGGGTATGATGCAGGTAGGTCTGTAACCTCTTCGCAAGTCAGGAGCATTGAATTTCACTTGTGTAGATTCTCAATGGGGTTTTGGTAGTTTTAAACATAGTGATCAATTATGCTAAACAACCAATTCCATCTTGGAGCTTCAAACAATCTAGTTCTCAACGTTCCCGCTATGCGGGGATGTTATTTCCGTTTTCGCAAGCATGGCCCAGAAGATCCTTCTTGGTTTCAATTCCCTGCGGAGTGCTAAGTATGTGAAGGGTTTTGCCTTGACACTGTACCCGCACTCGTCTTATAGTTACTTTACTTCCAAGGTATTCCTGGCTTCAATTCCCTGCGGGTGCTAAGTATGTGAAGGGTTTTGCCTTGACACTGTACCCGCACCCGTCTTATAGTTACTTGGTTGCCGAGGTATTCTTGGCTTCAATTCCCCGCAGGTGCTGAGTATGTGAAGGGTTTTACCTTGACACTATACCCGCACCTGTCTTATAGTTACTTGGTTGCCAAGGTAAGGGGTATGGTCCCGCTTACTTTTGAATCTTTTTGATTTGCGTTATAAACGTTATATGACTTGCTCGTGCATATTTTAGTTTAACTTAGCAATTTTCTAAGTGTTTTTGAATAAGTTAACCTGTCGACGCGCGGTTGTCAATAGGTTAATATTGAGTTTCCTCTATCATGATTGTTCGGGTAAGACCGTCACTTTCATTTAGTGGGATGACCAACCTTTACCTATAACTGACCTGCGTGAAGGTTTTCCTCATCTTTTCCTTAGAAATTTTTGCCGTTTTTTGTGTTTATGCGGGTTTTGCCGCCGTCTACACGCAACGACTCCTTTCCATATTTATGCCGTGAATACCGGCATATCCGTCCGAAAAGTTAAGTATAAATGTAAGACTATCAACACAATGTGATAAAGGAGAATCATTTCCATTAGAAGTGGCTCTAGGCCGTTTCTTTATAAGTTTGGAATTGATCTACATGTAACATTTGCGTAATTGAGCTCCGTTCCATGTTCTTGGGACGGGAGTGCCATCGAGCCTTTCGAGCCGGTATGCGCCTTTTCCCAGAATTTCTTTGATAATGTATGGACCTTCCCAGACCGGGGCCAGCTTTCCTGGGCGTTCTTGGTTCGAAGCCTCGTTGTTACGCAATATGTAGTCTCCTACATTGAAGTTGCAGAGTTTTACCCGCATGTAGTAGTATTTTTGCATTTGTCGCTTGTAATTCTCTTCACGCGCTGCGGCTAAGTCTCTGCGTTCTTCGGTTAGCATGAGGTCTAACCGTCTTTCTGCATTATTGTCTTCTGGTTGAATCATGACCCTTGGTGAGGGTAGACTAATTTCGACCGGGACCATGTCTTCAGTGCCATAAGTGAGGCTGAACGGGGTTTCTCCCGTGCTTGCCTTTTTCATTGTTCTGTTTGCCCAAAGGACGTGTGGAACTTCGTCCACCCAGCCGGATCTGTGTTCCAAGAGTCTTTTCTTTATGCCGTCGACGATGCTCTTATTTGCTCTTTCCACCTCACCATTACCCTGTGGGTGCGCCACTGAGGTAAATGTGTGGGTGATTTGAAGTTCTTTCAGCCACTGTTGTAGCTTCTTGTCAGCAAAGTTGGTGCCGTTATCGCTCACCAAATTATGTGGGAGTCCGAAACGACAAATTATAAATTCCCAAATAAATTTTTTGATATGTTTTGCGGTTGTTTGGGCTAAGGGTTTTGCTTCTATCCACTTGGTGAAGTAGTCGATGGCTACCACTAGATACTGAACGTTCCCTGCTGCTGTGGGAAATGAGTCTGTCACATCGATGGCCCATTTCTGAAATGGCCATGAGGAGGTGACTGGAACAAGCTCATTCTTCGGGCGATGCGTGTTAGGTGTGTGGAGTTGGCAAGATCTGCACTTTATGATGTATGCCAGCGCATCCGTATGCATCCCCGGACAAAAGTATCCCGCGATGTTTAGCTTAGCTACAACAGCGCGTGGACCTGCGTGTATCCCACAGATGCCCTCGTGTACTTCCCTTAGGAGGTAGCCAGCATCTTGGTCGTCCACGCATCGTAGGAGTGGGCCAAGAAAGTTACGTCTGTAAAGGATGTCATCGATGAGTTGATAGTTCAGTGCTTTACAGCGTAGTTTTCTTGCCTGCGTTTTTGACTCTGGAAGTATACCCGCCGCAAGGTAATTTATTATTGGTGTCATCCACGTTCCTGTGCCGGTTTGGATGACACAGACTTCCTTGTGTGGAACTGATGGTGCTCCAAGGAGTTCAATGCGGATGTCTTTTCCCAAGTGGGTGAAGGCCAATGACGCAAGCTTGCTTAACGCATCCGCATATTTGTTTTCGCTACGCTTGACGTGTATGACTTTACAATCGTTAAAATCGCGCATAAGGGTTTTTGCTTGTGCGAGGTACAGGGCCATTGTGTCGTTCACGGCCGTGTACGTCACGTTTATCTGGTTGGCTACTAACATGGAATCCACGTGGGCTTCCAAGTTTTTCACTCCCATCTTACGCGCAATTCTCAGCCCGGCCAAGAATGCTTCATACTCAGCTTCGTTATTCGTACTTGGAAAATCCAGTCGAATAGCGTAAGTGTATTCTTGGCCTGCTGGGTTGGTTAGTTTCAACTCTGCGCCTGAGCCCTCGTTGCTGGCTGCTCCATCAGTGTAGAGTCGCCAGACATCATCGATGTCCTGTGCTGGAGAAGGTTGAGCCTCCTCCTGGCACTCCTTCTCCCGCGAAGCGGGGACTTCTGCAATAAAGTCGGCCAAGACCTGGCCTTTTATGGCTGGCCTCGGCTTGTACTTTATCGCGTATTCTCCCAATTCTATTGCCCATTTGGCTAGGCGTCCCGAAAATTCGGGTTTGCCTAGAACGTTTGCGAGTTTGAAGTTGGTGAGAATGGTGATTGGGTGACCCAGGAAGTATCTTCTTAGCCTGCGTGAGGCCTGTACAAGTGCTAAGACTAATTTTTCCAGGGTAGAGTACCGGGTTTCGACGTCTGTTAGGAAACGGCTAACATAGTAGATTGGCAACTGGATGCCTTTTCGCTCGACTAGCAGGACGGCCCCGGTTGCTCTATCTGTGGCGGAGAGGTATAGGATTAATTCCTCTCCCGCTTCTGGTGCTGTGAGCGTTGGGAGTTCGATCAAGCGTGACCGAATTTCCTGAAAAGCTGCTTCCGCTTCTGGTGTCCAGCGGAAGTGCGTTTTCTTTAAACAGTTTCTCAGCGTTGACACGAATGGGAACGACCTATCCGCATGGTTTGCCAAAAAGCGGTTAAGCGCGACTAGGCGTCCATTTAGTGTCTGAGCTTGCTTGATGGTAGTAGGTGATTCCATTTTAATAATGGCTTCGACCTTCTCAGGGTTCGCTCTGAAGCCATCTTTAGTAACGATGACTTCTAAGAACTTCCCTTCTTCCATCCCAAATGAACAATTGCTCGGGTTGAGCTTCATGTTTATCTTTCTGAGTGTATTGAAAGTTTCTTCGATGTCTTTCAACATCGTTTCTGGGTCAAGGCTTTTGATGACCAGGTCATCCATGTAGACTTCCAAGTTCCTCCCAATTTGGGCATGAAACTCTTTGTCCATCAGGCGTTGGTTTGTGGACCCGGCATTCTTGAGTCCGAATGGCATCATTTGACAACAAAATGTGCCATCGGGCGTCCGAAATGCGGTTTTGTCCTGATCGTCAACGGCCATGTGGATTTGATGGTACCCTTTATACGCATCAAGGAAGCATTTAAGGCGAAACGGTGCTAACGAATCTACCTTAAGATCAATTTCGGGTAACGGGTAACAATCTTTGGGGCATGCTTTGTTTAAGTCTTTGAAATCTATGCACATGCGTCATTGTTTGTTAGACTTCGGTACCATGACGGGATTTGCAA
Organism: Bidens hawaiensis; assembly: GCF_021521415.1. NCBI lineage: Eukaryota > Viridiplantae > Streptophyta > Magnoliopsida > Asterales > Asteraceae > Bidens > Bidens hawaiensis. Next base: position 116,454 of record NW_027498061.1, read on the forward strand.
CCCATGTTTGATATCTGCTAACGCGTACGATGCCTGCGTCAAGGAGTTCCATGACTTGGGTTCTACACGCGTTAGCTTGTTCCGCCCCCATTACTCTGCGCTTTTGTATGACCGGCGTAAAAGCCGGGTCACACTTGAGCTTATGCTCTGCCTTACTTCGGGGTACACCAGTCATGTCAGCTGGTGTCCACGCGAAGATGTCAACGTTTTTCTGTAGTAAGCGTTTGAGTAAGGTGCGCATAGGATCAGTGACTGTTGGGCCAATGGTAACAGCTTGGTCAGGATATTTGCCATTGAAGGCCCATTCTTCTGGTTCGGTGATGGTTGGTTTAGCCATCTTTGGTTTGGGTGTTGATGAGACAGATGCGATGCATACCTGGGGAATACCGGTGACCATCGCTACGCCCTCAGCTGTTGGCCATCCCATCATGCCGTGGACTGAAGATACCACGGCATTGAATCTTGCCATCCCGTCTCTCCCGAAGAGAATGTCGTATGTGTGGTGTGGCTTCCTCATTACGACAAAGTCCACGTCTTCTGTGCGGGAGTGTTTCCCGTCTGTGAGAATGACGGGGAAGGATAGGATACCCAGGGGGTGTTTGTGATGCCGTCAAACCCTTCCATCGAGGCGTAGACCGTTTCCAGGCGTTCCTTATCTTCGTCGTCTAGCTTGTCGAAGAACTGCCTGTACATAACCGTTGACGAGGCGCCGTTGTCAACAAGAGTGCGGGAAGTGATGTAGTGCCCCAGCTGGCTTTTGATGACGATAGAGCCTTCTTTGCTGGGTCCTCCCGGTACTCGCGAGAAGCGCACCTCAGCTTCCTTCCATGCGCATGGTTCTGTCATCCGTCTTTTTCTTCCTCTGATGTTACTATGAACCATGTGGATGCTGATGTCAACGGGCTTTTGTCCGTTGCTTTTGTATCGGTTGTCATTCTTCCCTCCATTCTTGATTGATGCCACAAGGTGTGTAAGTTTTCCATCCTTGACGAATGTTTCAACAATATCCCTCAAGGATATACACTTCTCAGTGATGTGACCCTTTGTCCCGTGGAAGTCACACGATTTGCTCTGATCCGCGTCAGGTCGGTGCCGGACCGTTGGAGCTTTTGGCCATGGGAGTTTTTCGGTGGCAAATATCTCCGTGACGCTTTTGGTGAGTGGCGTCCACCTGGGGTGTCGGCTTGATGGGTGCGTGTTATCCCTTCCGCCTACTAGAGGGCGAGAGCTAGATGAGGTGTCAAATTTTACCCTTGACTGCCACATGCCTAGCTTCCTCTTTTTGTTTTGTCGGGCGGTCCGGACGTTTTCCCTAGTCTCCTGCGTGTAGAGGTTTGTACTCTGGGGGAGATCCATACCTAGTTGCTTCTCCGTTTCGGCAAAGCGCTTGGCCGCCGTCATGATGGCATCCCATGTGGATGGCATGCCGTCTTTACCCGTCAACGTGCGGATAAGCTCTGGGTATTCGGCGCCCTGGATGAAAGCGGCGCGAACATGATCTTCGCTTATGGTGCCCAGACTCAACTTTTTCAAGTTAAAGCAAGTGATGAAGTCTAGTAAAGATTCACCCTCCTCTCTAACGCAGTTGAGGATCGTCCACTGTTTTTCAGTATATTTCCTCTGTTGACTGAAGTGTTGGCTGAACTTGTGTTGGAAGTCCGCCCAATCGTAGATGTGGTGGACCGGTAGACGGTCAAACCACGCTCTAGCCGCTCCAACCAGCGTCATTTGGAACATATAACACAACGTGGGTTCCGTCCAGTTGCTGACGGTTGCCCCCGCTATGAATCTGTTCAAGTGATCGTCTGGGTCGGATATACCATCATAAGTGCCGATGTTGGGCATCTGCTTGGCACTCTTCGGGGCGATTGCTTCCGCAATGTCCCTTGCAAACTTGGACGTTCCCGCATTTGCAACAGTTGGTCTAAAGGCTTTGGAGAAGTCACGTGGGTTTCCCCCCGCGTTCCTTTGTTTGAAGGTTTCTACAAACTTCCTTCTTGGTTGGAACTCCGTTTCGTTACGCTTCCATTTCGCCCTATGGCGAGGGTTTGCGTCACTGTCGGATTCCTCCCGATCATCGTCCGAGGACTTGCACTCGTTGCTCATGTTGAGCTGTTGTCGAGTGCTTCCAAATTCGTCAGCCTGTTGGATGGAACGTAAGCGTTCGTCCAACTCAGCTTGGAATTCTTTCTGACGTGCTTCCGCCCACGCTTTAACTTGTTCAAGTGTTTGGCGGGGGAGCCTCGTCTGTTGTCTTTCCAACTGGGTATCAATGAATCCCAGTGAAGGATTGTTTACTGCACTTGCCCCGGGGTAGTGTTCGTAAAATTTACTGCACTTGCCCCGGCTTGGGTAACCGGGGTAGTGTTCGTAAAATGTGTGTACTCGCCGGTATTCCTCCCAGTAGCTGGGGTTGTGATTACCGGGGTTTCTTGGTCACTCGCTGGCCTTGGGACCGGAGTAACATTAACCATCTTTCCAGAAGTTTTGAAAAAACTGAGAGAATAAGTTCTAGCTTTTATGCACGGATGGCGCCAATGAAGAAACACTAAGTGACCCCGGCAGATTACGGATAACCTGGGGGTTAAATAGATGTTTCCCACGAGGGTTAGGTCCGGCAAGATGGTTATTCTTCTAATGACCTGCAAAACAGACACCGTAAGCTCGTCACTGAGAAGGGGGGGTACCTCCTTGTGACCACCCTCCGGCGTGAGAATCAGACTGGATTGCTCTTGAATATAAGTGTATATTAAGAGAAATGACTAGAGCAGATATCAGATAATATATGAAGATATAAGATAATGATACCGTTCCAATGTGTTGGAGTATTTATAGCCGAAGGTAGGTGTCCAAGAAGGTACAGCCGGCTATATTATATTCCTTTTCTACCAACTGTGGGCTACGCACGTGCCGTGCTGGTGGTTGGTGGGTAGGCAGCGGCTGACATAGCCTGATGGTTATTCTTCTGATAGTGACCTGCCTACTCACCAACCCTTGTCGTGGCACGTGCATAGCCTGCAGTTGGTGGAAAAGGAACAGTACACAGCCGGCCATGTCACTATCAGCCGCTGCCTACCCACCAACCACCAGCACGGCACGTGCGTAGCCCACAGTTGGTAGAAAAGGAATATAATACAGCCGGCTGTACCTTATTGGACACCTACCTTCGGCTATAAATACTCCAACACCTTGGAACGGTATCATTATCTTATCTTATATCTTCATATATTATCTGATATCTGCTCTAGTCATTTATCTTAATATACACTTATATTCAAGAGCAATCTAGTCTAATTCTCACGCCGGAGGGTGGTCACAAGGAGGTACCCCCCCCCCTTCTCAGTATCGAGCTCATGGTGTCCGTTTTGCAGGTCATTAGAAGAATAACCATCTTGCCGGACCTAACCCTCGTGGGAAACATCTATTTAACCCCCAGGTTATCCGTAATCTGCCGGGGTCACTTAGTGTTATCCGTAACTGTGACCCCAATGGTGGGAAACATCACTTGATGTTTCCCACGACAGCTTTTATGCACAGGAACAGTCCAACGGATAGCGCCAATGAAGAAACACTAAGTGACCCCGGCAGATTACGGATAATCTGGGGTTAAATAGATGTTTCCTACGAGGGTTAGGTCCGGCAAGATGGTTATTCTTCTAATGACCTGCAAAACAGACACCGTGAGCTCGTCACTGAGAAGGGGGGTACCTCCTTGTGACCACCCTCCGGCGTGAGAATCAGACTAGATTGCTCTTGAATATAAGTGTATATTAAGAGAAATGACTAGAGCAGATATCAGATAATATATGAAGATATAAGATAATGATACCGTTCCAAGGTGTTGGAGTATTTATAGCCGAAGGTAGGTGTCCAAGAATGTACAGCCGGCTGTATTATATTTCTTTTCTACCAACTGTGGGCTACGCACGTGCCGTGCTGGTGGTTGGTGGGTAGGCAGCGGCTGATAGTGACATGGCCGGCTGTGTACTGTTCCTTTTCCACCAACTGCAGGCTATGCACGTGCCACGACAAGGGTTGGTGAATAGGCAGCGGCTGATAGTGACATTAAGTACTAGAGCGTGCTGCTCGTCGTACTGTTGTCAGTGAGCTGTCGCAGCTTTGGTCAGATCTTTTGTCCATACCTTGGCAGGTATAGTACAAAAGGTCCTCCAGTAGCGTACGGACTGGCTCATTTGGGCGGGAGAATTCCCGGCTTTGGGCGGGAGTATTCCCGGCTTGCTCATTCCCTCTTCAGGTGACACTGAATTATTTGAGAGTTAGTGCCTTGTGCGTGTAGCCTTGCTGTGCGGGTAGCCTTCCCTGATGGCTAGTATTCGTAGCTGCGGGAACAGGCGGAGTACGTCACCATTGGGAGGCTTTTCCTGCGGGAACAGCTTGCGTACTGCGCGTAAGGACGTCGCATCTCTGAGCATGGTTGGTCCTGCGGATGCAGTTGGTCTTTGCGCAGACGTCCCTCAGGAGTCTTGCGAGTTCAACTGCGCAGACGTCTCTGTTTAAGGTGAGTCTTGTGGGTCCAACAGCGCAGACGTCCCTGTTCAAGGTGAGTCTTGCGGGTCCAACTGGGCTCTGCTGGGACTTACCTCTTCAACATGTAATTGAGATTAAAATTAAACTTGAAGTTGGTCCGCCCTCCTAAGTCCTAACTGATACATAATAGCATACAACCAAGTTGGAAGGATAAAAAAAATAGGTGTGTAAACAAGTCGAGTTGATTGTGAGCTACTTGAGATCGGTTCATCAAAAGCTTGAAATCAACCCCATGCCTTACATTTAAAGTTTGACTAGGCTTTCGAGACGAAACTTATTTGGATGTAACTTAACACATGTCAATTTTATTTAATTACAAATTATTGTAAAGAAAAGGACCCTAAAGTTTTGGTTATATCAACACCCCATAGCTTATCGCTTGAAAAAATTAACCATCCACGTTAAAATCCTTTTATGTGTTCATCCATCTCGAGAATTGATCTTGATCTAGTATCACACACATCATGCTAGCACAGATTAAGTTTGATTACACATTAAACATCCAAGCCAAACATTCAAAATCGCAAAATTTATGTTAAGAATTAAGATTAAAAAAAAAGAATAAAAATAAAAAATAACCATTATCTACGCCAATGATTTGGATTTCGAATTTGTGTTGTTACAAACATATATATATTTACATAATAATTTATATGATATATAAATATACCAATTCAATATATACAAACATATATATGCATATATAAACAATAAGCAATCTGAAATTGAGTTAACCACGAAAACTATTCACGGACCGAGTTAAACAAGCCGAATTTAAGTTCGGATAGGTTGGTTCACGCCCTAATAAAAATGATATGTTTTGGAATATAATGAACACTGTAGATACTTCAGGAGTATCAAATAGAAACTGTATAACTTAGTATGATAAAATTCCCAAAATACCCATTTTCAATTTTTTTTTCTTTTTTTTTTGAGTTTTACCCACTATTTCCAATATATTCTCAAAATAGTCACTTAAACGTTAAATCTAGTCAGGACGAGCAAAAGACATAGCCAAAAAAGTAGTTTTCGTATCACTTACCGAAGACATGCGGACAAAAAAATAAAAGCTTATCCTACTAGTTTACCCCTAATATACCCGTCCTTGTAGGTTTACCCCCTAACATTATGGGGAAACTAGTAGGAAAAAGTAGGGATAGACTTTTGTTTTTTTGTCCACGTGTCTTCATTTAAGTGGTACTGGAAACTACTCGTTTGACCATATTTTTTGCTCGTCTTGACCAGTTTTAAGTGGGTATTTTGAAAATAATGAATAAAAATCGAAAATACCTTTTTAAAAATGAGTATTTTTGGAATTTTACTGTATTTTATATTGGTATATTGATTTTTAATGGTCCCAACTATTGTCTTTTGGTCACTGTCGGTCCCAACTAATGAATTGGCTACTGATGGTCCCAACTTTTAAAGTATCTGTTCCTAATGGTCCGCGACTAACGGAATCCTAACAGTGTTAGTTTCAGGTCGTCGGGAAAACGCTTTTGGCTGAAAAATTCAAATTTGTTGCCGGAAAACACCACCTGAACATCGCAACCACCGCCAATTGACTCACCGCTAACCAACTACCATCACTTGAGCACCATCAACTGATTCCGACGATGGTTCTAAGGTTTCTGGCGAACTCAATAATTGGGGCTTTTACTAGAAAAATGTTCTTAAAGGTCTGATACGAAGTTACCAAGATGTTTGAGACGAAAATGTTGAGTTTTCGAGAAAAAAAATGAGTTTTCCGGCCAAAACCATTTTTCTGGCGACCTGACACTAACGACGTTAGGATTCTGTTAGTCGCGGACCGTTAGGAACAAATATTTAAAAAAAGTTGGGATCATTAGTAGCTAATTCATTAGTTGGGACCAGAGCAGTGACCAAAAGGAAATATACCTTTTATATTTTATACTAGGTTAGGTACCCGTGTAGAACACGGGTTAAAATAAATAAATTTATTTAAATTATAACACAATGTGAAATATAAAAAAATATGTTCAAAAGAAATAAAGATATAATATATAACATTACATAATATAGAAATAAAAAGCTGTTAAAAATTCGTAAATCTCTAAATATTTTTTTTGTGTACAATATTTGTAATTTTAAACGCCTTACCAAAATTATTAGTTTTACTTTGTTTTTGCGTTCAACTTTAGATAATGAAATACATAATTTATCATGCGCTAAAACAGGTTGTCTCAAAAACAAATCAACCATCTATAGTGATTAGTGATTGGCCTTAACTTTTATTAATCTTCATTGCAAAACAAACATAAATTAAAATTTTCCTTATTTGAAATATGAAATTTAAAATTAATTATTTTATCTATATCAACGTGAAAATTCGTTATTTATAAAAACAAAATATTAATAACTAATACGATATATTTATACAATAGAAAATAATATATTTATGTTGGTATTAAAATTTTAAACCAGGAAATAATTATTAAAAAAAGAAAATAATATATTAAAAAGAAAATAAAAGATAAAATATAAACTATTAATAAGAAAAAGAAATATATTCAATATGAGAGAGAGATGTGAAAATTTTGTAAGGATCAGTCATGTGTAATGTCATATGGCATTGAGAAACCCGTGTAGAACACGGGTTAGAATAAATAAATTTATTTAAATAATAACACAATGTGAAATACAAAAATATGTTCGAAAGATATAAAGATATACTATATTGTAGAATAAATTACACATTACACAACATAGAAATAAAATGTTGTTGAAAATTCATAAATCTCTAAATAATTTTGTATACAATATTTGTAATTTTATTTATATCTTTAAACTCCATTTCAAAATTAGTAGTTTCACTTTGTTTTGCTTTCAACTTTGATAATGAAACACATAGCTTACTATGTGTTAAAACAGTTTGTCTCAAAAACAAATCAACCATTAAATGATTGGTCTTAGCTTTTATTAATCTTTATTGCAAATCAAACATAAAGTAAAAATTTCCTTTTTTAAATTTTGAAATTAATTATTTTATCTAAATTAACATGATAAATCGTTACTTATAAAAATTTAATGTTAATAACTAATGCAATATATTTATATAAAACTAAATAATATACTTATGTTGGTATTAAAATTTTTAAATCAAAAAATAAATATTAAAAAGAAAAAATTCTAGATTAAAAAGAGAAAATGTTAGACATAAAACTATTAATAAAAAAGAAAAATACATTTAATAAAAGAGACATGTGAGAAAATTTTGTAAAATGTATCCTGTGTGATGTCATGTGGTATTTATAAACTTTTATTTATTATACCGGATAGATTTAGATTTAATCTTTAACATCGCCACTTTCTGTTTGTGCACCATTGTCTGTTACTCATTAACAAGAACTTGTCACTTTTCAAGCTTCCATTAGCGTAAAAAGCCGTAAATCATGTCAATGTTGTCAATTCCCCAAAATACCCTCAAAGTTTTAGTCTCTATCCAATACAATACAATACAATACAATACAATACAATACAATACAATACAATACCCATCATCATCATCTTATTATGTTGCTTTGCCGCCTCCTTTTTTCAAAGTGCAAGTCACCTTACAAAAAATATTGAATTTTGATTATTTGATTGTATTGATTCAAGGGTTTTTTAATTTTTTTCTGGGAGAAAATGAGCACAGGAGTTAGCACGTTTGTGATCAGATGGATTAATTTTGTTACTATGGTATGTTTTTTAGATGCACTCTAGGTGTTTGTTGAAATGCTTGTTTATGCTAAGTTTTTGTAGTTTGTTAACGAACCGAACGTTTGGAGAACTGTTCTACGGGAAGTTCGTTTATGTCCTTTTGATTAACTAAATGTAAGAACATGAACAGAGGCCATGTTTGTTGAACTATGCTCGTGAACGTTCGATAAGGTTTTCGTTTACGTTTGTTCTTTAAAGGTTTTAATATTTTTAAGGACTTTTCTAATCTTAATCATATCATATAGATTTAAAACCGAATATTCAGAGAACTGTTCAGCGGGAAGTTCGTTTATGTTCGTTCGTTTAATTAATGAACGAACCTGAACAGGAAATTTCGTTAGATTAGCTAAATGAACGAACATGAACAGAGGCCATGTTTGTTCAATTGTGTTCGTGCACGTTTGATAAGGTGTTCGTTTGCGTCCGTTTATGTTTGTTCTTTAAAGGTTTTAATATTTTTTAATGATTTTTCTAATCTTATCATATATATTTAAGCATAATTATTGTTTATTAACTATAAAGCAAAAAGATATATGAGTATTATGTGATTAATTTATATGTAAAATTAATGATGAATATGGATGTTAAAAACACACCAGCACAAACTTGGTAGCCAGACAGAATCGTCAACACTTATCGTTCTCGGTTAGTTAAATCAGATAAATCATTTTATGTGTTCATTCGTGTTTGTTCGTTTGTGTTCCTGAACCATTTCCAAACAACTTCATTTATTTAATGAATGGGCACAGGCAACAAAATTCCGTTGGGTTAGGTGTTCGTGAACGTTCACTTGTCCGATAAAAGCTTAACGAACGAACGAACATGAACAAGGCCTTGTTCGGTTCTGTTAAGTTCTTTTAGATCCCTATGTACTACCTTTATTTCTAGCTGTTGGGGTTCTTTTGGCTCAAGTTCTTCGATTTTTGAAGCTTGACCGTTTATGATATTGCAAATATGTACCATAGTTTTTTAATGTGTAGTTTGTGGCTGTGGGCGTGATCGTGTTTGGCGTGTGGATTAGCATTCATCATGATGGTTGTAGAAAATCACTCACTCTTCCGGTTTTGGTTCTTGGTGCTCTCATATTCGTGATGTAAGATATCAACTGTTTTCTTCATTTTATTGATATAATTTCCTAATGAGAAACAGTTTGACTTTTAGCCCAATATACAAATTTTCATTATTCAGCAATATCTATAAGTACCTCTTTTGTTATTGTGGTTTGTGTTCCGAGTTTCAGATCAATCATCGGGTTTTTAGGGGCGCTAAAGAACAACTCTATCTTGTTATGGATGGTATGGTCATGTTTGGTGGTTCTTTTGGGAATATTAATTTTCTTTTTGTTTTTACAGTTTTTATTGTCACTGATACTAAAAGTTTATATATCTTGCAGTATTTGATCATACTGTGCTTGATTTTGTTAGGAATCCTTGTTTTTACTGTATTGGCGTAAGTATATTATGCATTTTCAGAGATTGAGAAAAAAAAATTTAGATGTTATCTAGATTTGTAGCATACAGTATACACTAAATCATTCATTTCTCATGTTCTGTTGCAGTTTTATTATAACCAACAATGCCTCCGGTCATAATGTTGCGGGGTTGAGGTGAGATCTAAGGTGCTATTTATTCCGCCGTTGTATTAGTTCTTTAACGACTTTAAAATTCATTGTCTTGTTTGTTGTCAGATTCAAGGAGTATCATCTTCAAGATTACAATAAATGGTTTCTAAAAGAAGTAAGCATCCATTTCAAGTTTAGTTCCCAGCATGAAATCTTGAAAATTTACCTACTAAATAAACTTTTTCTCAATTTCATAATTCGGGTCACAGTTGAATAGCACTCATAATTGGAAGCACCTTCAAAGTTGTCTTGTTAAAGCTGATGATTGTAATAACCTATCGAAAAAATACAAGGTCGGTTAATTTCACCCTCCCCTTTCGGTTCTAATTAATTGATTCATTTAAAGAATGTGACTAATAACATGTTTTATGCAGACTCTCAAACAATACAAATCAGCAAAACTGACACCGATTGAAGCCGGTTGTTGCAGACCACCGTCTCAGTAGGTTTCTAAAATCTTTTTCGTTTATTTTGGTCTCATCCACCTGACTCGTTACATATAAAACATGATATAAATTCAAACTCAAATTTAATGTTTTAGGTGCGGTTATCCTGCTGTGAATGCCTCTTACTATGACTTGAGCTTCCATCCACTTAGTCCCGTTAAGGACTGCAAACTTTACAAGAACTCAAAAGCAGTAAAATGCTACAACTGTGACTCCTGCAAGTAAGCTTTTTTTCTCCATTATTATTTGCAGTCTATGATTTTGATATTGTATCGGCTTTACAGGGCTGCAGTAGCAGAGTACATGAAAACCGAATGGCACGTGGTTGCAATCTTTAATGTGGTTTTGTTCGTTGTCTTGGTAAGTCCTTTATCATAAAGCGTCGAACTTTCAGTGAGACTTGAAAAAGGTTTTAAACGTTGGTGTTTTACAGTCTATAATCTACTTCGTGGGATGCTGCGCTAGACGGAATGCTGCAAGTAGCCGTTCAAAATTTTAAAACAGACTCAAATTCTATAGTTTTCTAGTTAGGTGGTGATTACTATAATCTGATCTGGAAATAAGAACAATGTTAAAATATTACATATTCATGGATTTGGTTGGTTTTTGACATTTACTTCAAATCAATCTTTTTCTTATAGTTTTTAAATAGGTCAGTCTTAATGGGTCAAGTCGGGTTGGGGCAACTCCGGAACACATCGACTATTTTCTGTCAATCTTTCTTTAAAATCAAAACTTCATTCATAAAATATCCATGTAAATCAAATTTTAATACAAACTTATGCAAATTACAAATGCTTAAAGAAAACAACTCTAATGCTTAGCACGCGAATAATGATTGTCATTCGTGTTCCTCTTTCCATTGAAAACCGCAAGTGCTTTTCTTACCGGGGTTGCAAAGGAGCCCTCTTGTCGCCTTGCCGGTATGATGAGTAAATATATCATTTGCAGCAAACGAACACGAACCTGTGCAGCTCACAAATTTGCATTCCACCTGACGCAACTGACCGTAAGCCCATTTGCAGAATAACATTTTGCATTGCATAATCGCCAGTAACACACGCAACACTAGATTCAGAAAGTGATCTCAACATCCGACTTTGCTCACTACTATCATCATCCACATAAGATGATGCATTCAAATCATAACTATTTATACATAACATGGCAGGTGAGATGACTAGCAACTAGAGTTGTGCTTGAAACTGAAAAAAAAAAATGATTTAAAATTGAAAAAACCAAACCGATAAAAGCAAACCAAAATAAAAACCGACAGTTTGGTTTCATGTTTTTGTAAAAACCGATTTTTCGATTCGGTTTTGTATGTAATTGAAACCGAAAAAAACCAAAGGGAACTTATAAATTTTCAAATTTTATTTTGAAACTTAAGTAATTTATAATAACTTAATATATAGTTTAACCCAAATGTATAATAATCAAATAAATTTAAACCATTAACTAACAAAACAGTTTAGAGTTTAGACTTCAGTTAACTATTTTTGGCAAAAACCTTTTTTTGACCCAAATTTTCAAACCCAAATAACAAAACTTAAACCGAGCCAAAGCCAACTAAAAACCGAAACCAAACAGCTTTATAAAAACTCAAAAATTGAAATTTCAGTTTGTGGTTCTGTATTAGCTCAGAACCAACCTGACGCAACCCATGCACACCCACTAGGGATGAGCGTTTTCGGTATGGGTACTGATTGGTACCGGTATTCGGTACCGATTTGGTACCGTCGGTACTGAATCGGTACCAAGTTTTGAGTTTTCGGTATCGATACGGTACCGGTATTTCCCGAATTTTTCACGAAATACCGGTACCGTACCCGTACCGAACCGAGCATTTCGGTACCGGTACCAACAATTTCCGAATTTCGGGATCGGTACCTGTACCATCCCAATCTCATCCCTACACCCTACTAAAAACTAGGAGTGTGCACGAAACCAAAAAAACCAATCCGAAACCCAAAAAATAAAAATAAAAATAAAAAATGCCCAAAACAAGACTGGCGGTTTCAATTGTTGATTTTGTAAAAACAGAAGTTACGATTCGGTTTTAATTTTGCATGCAAGAAAGACTTATTGAATTTCAAGTTCTTTTTCTACTTTAAGTAATTTATAAGAATATAATACATATGTAACTCGAATATTTATGCCCGAATTCACTATTTTGAGCTAAAAATCATTTTTTCAGCACAAATATTTCAAGCTCAAACTGAACCAAAGTTTCTATTTTTGGTTCGGTTTTAGCCTAAAACCGACCAAAACTAAACTATGCACCACGGCGACAGCAATGCCCTCATCAGATTTTTGAGGCTGTGGGGATTGTTGTCTGACGATGTTGCTCCAGTTTGCCGTTGGTGTTACTTGTTGGCTTCTCCATGGGTTTTGGTTGTGAGTTAGATACTGAATACTGATTAATTAACATGCCACTTTCATCCTTAAACTATTTGAATGTTTGTTTATTTGACACTAATCAACAAGACATTTAACAACTTATTTTAGACCCTAGACGACCTGAACCCGACAAAAAAAAAAGTATAAAATAAAAAGGTTTAGTTTGCTGACATGACCTTTTTTTCTTAAACAACTTAAGCCAAACAAGACCCGTGTAACGGGTCAACGTGAACATGACTTGTTTAAAAGTGACTTGACTTGTTAACATGTTTAAAAATGTCAAAGAAGTTAGTATTTTTATTTTATTGATGAGAAGTGTTACATTTTAAAATTGCATACTTTGGTTTTTAATTTTTCATGTAACTATGTAACTTTAAAAGTAAAAGTAATTTTCTTAATTGCTTTTTATCTATTCTTTACTCCTAACACTTATAATTTATTAGTTATAACTGTATGTCTTTGTGGTTATTCTAATCATGAGCTAAATATGTAAACCCATGTTTATTAATTATGAATAAAAGATAAATATACAAAAAAGATTAGGAATATCAAAAATTACAAAATTGTTATATATGAATTAGAGTAATTACTTGTTTAAATTGTTACTAAGTCAGTAGGTATTACTCGTACTCGTAATTAAACGTAAATTGGGTCGACCCCAAAAAACAACTCAAGCTCGACACTAATTTAAATGGGTTAACATGACACAACTAAATATGTTGGTCAATTAGGATTGAAAACTCTTAACACGCAGCCTAAAACTTATCGACCTCGTCAACAAAACACGATTAATACCCCTAGTAGAAACCATTCGAGCTAAGTTGACTGGTTTAATCAGGTTAAGAGGGAACCTTTCTGGTCTACGATTTGAAAAACGAATCATGTAACCAAAGCCGGCTATGAGCATGGCCGGGTGGTCGACGAACCCCGGACCAAATTTTTATTTTTTAATTATATATATGGGAGGGTTCCATTGAGAACCAAAGTTTTCTAGAAAACTAGTTTAATCAATCTTGACCATTTATTTGTTAGATCGATGGTTAAGATTCACAATGGTAATTGAGTAATTAAATGAACAATAAAGAAGATTAATTAAAAGGATTAGGGGCATATTAGGTAATCTAAATGTTAATACTATCCTAAAAATTCTCACATACTCTTTCATTACTTTTTTATTTTCTTATTCTCTCTTCGCTCTATATCTGTAGATAGGAAAAATGGACATGGATATTCAATTGCCGTCAAACAAAATGTGAAACAAAAGAAAACTCGGAAAATCAAAAGTGCAACGAATTGATAAAACATGTGAAATAAAAAGAAAAGTTGGAAAATCAAAAGTAAAAAGCAAGGAATTGATAAAAATTTTCAAAAAAGAAAAACAATTTCCAACTTCTATGTTTCAAATTTTGAGTAGTTTAAAGCTTATCTATTATGTCCAACCAGTTTAATTTCATTTTATTTTTGTATTATTCAAATAATTAAAGTTTTATTATTATTATTATTATTATTATTATTTGACATTCATTTTAATAAAAGTTAGTCGTGGTTATTCATATTTGTAATAACATATTACACATGTGTTACTGAACCAAACTACACACATACACTCTAGTGTTCATATATGAGTACATATAAGTATTTTTGTATTTTTTATGTAGTGCTAAGATAGTAAGATGCAGATATGTATCTTAATAATATACATATATGTAAAACTAAATTACGCATTTACATATATGTAGCTCTAGTATTTTTGTATTTTCGAAGTAGTCATGAAAAGATATGTATATTAATCTTAATAATATATATATATATATGTAAAACAAAATTACGTACTTACATATATGTAAACTAACGTGTTGTTCATGCTTTTCTTATAATGAAGAGTTACGTATATGTAAATTAAACCGCTTCTTGCCTTCTTGGTGCAACTGTAGGATTGAATGCACATAACACCAACAAATAATCATATTGAATTTAAATGGAATAAGTAGGTAGTAAAATATAAATACAAATGCATATTAGAATTTGAAGGTCATAACAAATACGTAATACCAGGAAAAAAAATTCAAATACATCAAAAGCATTTGAACTTGATGGTTGATGAAAGAAAGTTAAAAGGTGAGAAGGAAACTAGTAACTCCCAAGACCATATTTGACCCGTTTTCTAGCCGCTTCAACTCCTGGGTCCCGATCTTCGCCTTCTATCGTTTTTTCCTGCGGTTTTCATATAGATCTGGGCGGCGGTGCGGAATTCGTCACCAAGCTTGGGTTGGTTTACCGGCGATGAACATCCCCTAGATTTATTCCTTTCAAGCAGATTGAAGATGGTTGCGGAGGTAGGAGATGAGAAGACTCAACCGTTGTGGAGATGGGTGGTTCACGGTCGCGGTGGCTAGGGTTTTGCCGCTGAATTATCAATCTCAGGCAGTTGGGCTCATTTCAAATATCTATGACGGTGATGTGTTGTTTTGGAGCTCATGGCAATGGTGGTTTTAGGTTTCTAGCTAATAGTTTCCGCCATGGTTGGTATTATAGAGATCTAATGCAAAATAATTATTCTTTTTATTTGTTGAGAGATTGTAGAATTTCTAAAATATGGATGACAAATTACATATAAGCCCTTTTATTAATTTAAAAATAAAAAATAAATAAAATTCTATGATTGGTTAATAGTACTTCTTAAAGTTTTTAAGTTAAAAAAGGGTATATACATATACACTTTTAATGGTTAAACCGAATTACTCAACTAGATTTAAGACTCAAATACTTTTTGTTTTTGATCTAAAAATCTTTTATAATTTTCGAAGACGGCTTATATTATATTTAATAATGTAATGGAGTCTCCACATTCTGATCACCATCTTGGCTCCCAACGTCACTACTGCCAGGTGTCACGACGTAAAAGTGCCACGTATCTAGCTCAATGTCCACATTCCACACACGCAAACAGTCACCAGTACGAGATTAAACACTCATCAACCGTACGAGATTTATCATTTGTTTATATAAATCAGAACCAAGCCCAATGTTGTGTCGTGTGTTCAACAAGCTTATTAGTCGAAGAATTCTAGTAGTTATCCTCCCGTACAAAACCCCTTCAAATTGTGGGTTAATTTCACCTGTTTCTTCAATTTCTCATCATTCAGGTTTATCAACACCACCTTGGTTTTCTACAACCAACAGAACCTTCGTATCAGCTACAAGATTGAATCAGTCCATGGCTCAATCGAAGCAATCGGTTTACGACTTCACCGTCAAGGTTTGTCTTCGTTTTAAGGCTTTCAAATGATCTCTATTGATCATTATTATTGGCGGGCCATTGATGATGTAACAAAATAAATCTTTGATTTAGATTCTAATTGTAATGTTAAATAATATGCTTGTTTACTTCCTTTATGTAACATAAAAGACGTAAATAAACCATATTATTTAACATTCACGAACACAGCATATTATTAAACATTATCGAACGAACATCTCATTCATTTAATCAAATGAAATATTATGTTCATGTCCGTTCAGTTCATTTGTTAAACAAACGGAATGAATGAACTTTCCACCGAACATTCGGTTCATTTACAGTCTAGTTGTAATTGGTGTGACATGTACCCTCAAAAGTGAAGATCTTCGAACGTGATCCTAGTATCTAGTAGTTTATAATGTGCTTTAAATAGTAATTTTGGTTGGTTTTATTTTAGGATGCAAAGGGCCAAGAAGTGGATCTTAGCCAGTACAGGGGAAAAGTGTTGTTAATTGTTAATGTTGCATCACAATGGTAAACTATATGTCCCAATTGGTTTACTTGTTAAATTATAAAATGAGCTCTTTTTTTTTAACTTTTAATTATATATATGTTACAGTGGGTTCACAAACTCTAATTATCCTAAGCTGACAACCTTGTACCTTTAAGGTCTGTCTTTCCAGTCACTGTTTAAATATTTGTTTCACTTTCTATAACTTTTAAAATCTTTTTAATTTTGTGATTTTATAGGTCTTGAGATTCTTGCATTCCCATCCAATCAGTTTAAAGGGCAAGAACCCGGAAGCAATGAAGAAATTCAAGAGTTTGCTTGTACTTGTTTTAAAGCCGAGTATCCCATCTTTGCTAAGGTTAGTGCTCTTAGGATCTCGGTTAAGATGAACATACAAGCAAACTGCTGAAAATAAACAAACACGATACAAGCATTTATTTGTGTGGTCGGGTCTAAGCTGACCTGCGTCAATGGGCTGCAACTATAAATTTATTATTTCATTATGCTCTTTCTTTTAACACTCGTGATAAGAAATTACAAAAGCATAAAACAGGCTTACATAAAAGAGAATAAGGGTTGGCCCACAAGCCTCCCTTGTCTTCGAACCCATGAAGTCAACAATTTTCTTGTCTTCGTTTAACCGAGCACAAACCCGAAAACGGGCCTCCACAAACCCAACAGCTGTTGTCCAAACTGTTTCATGGAACTGATCATATAGCGTTGACCGAGTTTGTTGACCCGTGTTTAATGCAGGTTGATGTAAATGGCAAAAACGCCGAACCCCTGTACGATTTCTTATGGTCAAGCAAAGGAGGGCTTCTTGGGGACAGCATTAAGTGGAACTTCACAAAGTTTTTGGATGATAAAGAAGGACGAGTCGTTGACCGTTATGCCTCAACCACCACTCTAAGCATAGAGGTGTGTTAGCATATATAACATAATCTTGTCAGCATTCTACACGTGCGAAACTCATCTTTTCCTGTTTGGTTTTGTTATTGACTTATTGCAGAAGGATATAAAGAAGCTGCTTGGTGTCGCTTAAGGGTTACGGTACTTGTGGTTTCTTGTTTGGTTTTCGAATTTTCGTGTTATGTTTCAAACTTTGAACTTTATATAAGAAGTTTTGTAGTAACAAAAGCAACCTTTTACATGTATGTCTTGTATTTTATCTTGTCAAATGTTTGGTAAACCACATTTATCGTTACAGAAATGAAACCGAGCCGAACATTATTACACCATGAAAGTTTAGTTAATCGGACCATGTAACCTTCATCCATCCCCAATCCTTTCTCGGGACTCCAAGAGCCTCCCAGACCGCATCTGATGCATCCACAATATCATTCCGACATGGTGGTTGATAAGCATGCTCGTCGTCGCACCCCATGGTCGAGTCACACTGGTCAACCACCTTAGCTTTAACGCTCTTCCCGTTACCATAAATCGTAATATCTTTTAAGACATCTTTTTCCGTTATTATACCAACCAGTAGATAACGCGACTACTTTAGTCTTATCTGAGTGAAACTTTTCGTCACATTGGGACGCCCAGCCACCCTCTCCACCATCTTCAAAGCTGTTTAGTGTTAGGATGGCTTTTGTTTTTCATGTCACGGGTGGTGAGCAGTGGTAGATATCGTAAAACTTCCCTTCTTTGCAGCATTCCGCCATGTTATGGTGGTTGCAGTGGTTTCCGGGTGGTTTTTTGCCCCTGAGGCGACCACTCGGGTTGCAAAACTTGTGCTTCGGTGGATGTACTAAGAAACACGACCAAAAGAAACATCGCAAGGGCTAGAATATGAGTGCTATTTGGTTTAGTCATGGTGGTTATGTTTCTAGCTTAACTAGTGGTTTGGATTTGGAGTTGGGAGCCATTAATGTGACATATTTATGGAGGTCTTGATTTACTAGAAATAAACTTAGTATCTTGTTTGACTTGGGGTATGGACCTATGGTCCATATGAAGTTAGGAACTGGTATATGATATATCAATGTTGATGCTTTTACATGGATGGTATAATATGGACTAAATTATTGGTATTTTATTTACAGTCCAATTTAAGCTTCACGATATTTAAAAATCTATAATATGGACTAAAGGGGTAGCAACGCAGTTTGTTGCTCGCTGTCTTCTGTTTCGATGTAATCAAAAACTTCAAAAACTTTATGTATATATTATAATTATAATATAATATATACCACTTGGACATCATTTTAGTGCAGTTTCACAGGCCATGTGGACACGTCAGGTACACAAGGCATGCCCCTTCAAGATGAAGTGGCGATGTTATAACAGACCGCCAACAACCTTCAGTGGTTGATAAATTCTTAGTTGTACCGCTAACTAAAAACTCTTTGTTTGAAAAACATTGAATTAAGTGTCATTTTGGTACCTGTGGTTTGACCAACTATGCAACTTTAATATTTATATTTTATCTTATGCAAATGACTACCCCAGTTTCAAAAAACTTGCATTTTTAGTACTTTTTTAACTCCGTCTATTTTATCAGTTAAGTCAAGAGTACTTTGGTAATTTTCTTAATTTTTTCTTTTTTTTTTCTAAAGTCATAACACAGTTACACAGTGGCCAATCTACACCTTCATTAACTTTCATCTTTGCTCTCTGCTTCAGTCTTTTCCGACTCCCACCAGCCACCACAATACACTGCTGCTGAGACGCCACCATCGCAAGGCACCGTCAACCATACCACATCTAGGCTCCGGCCCTCATCTAACGGCGTCCGTGTTATCTCCACAACCGTCGTTCGTGCCATCTCCATGACCATCGTCCGTCACCATAAGTTGTTTTTAATTCTCAAGATGTTTGTTTGAGAAGATTGTTTAGTTTGAAATAATGGGTTGTGTTTATCTTGAACAATTTGTTGTTAGTTTGTTGGATTGAAAAACTAGGGTTCTTGAGATGTAAGTTAGAAATAGGTTTTTGTTTTTTTTGTTGTGGTTTTATTTTTCTTTTTTTAGATTTTCGGATATCCGATTCGCTATCCGATTAGATATCCAAACTTCGGGTATCCGAAATTTCGGATTTGGATAGTAAAATTCACTATCCGAAAGGTCCGGATATCCGAAACTTCGGATATCCGGTTTTGAACACCCCTAGCCATCGTCATCGTCATCGCCGCTGCTGCTGCTACTAGCCGGAGATATGGCAGCAGCCATCGGCCTTCCTAACCTCCATCACTAGTGACCTTGGAAGAACG